>NC_056736.1:430462582-430672582 GCF_019279795.1 Protopterus annectens | reverse complement strand
CCAGCTCATGTAGCTCCTGGAAGGTTACCCTGGGCCTGAACACTCTTCTCCTTCTCTGTCTAGGTCTATTGTCAGCAGCAGCAGCACTGACTTCATCATCTAGAACATACAGTTGTAGCAAAGCTGCAGCAGCCCCTAGCATTCTCTTAATTAAAATTCCCAAGTCTGTACTCCAGTGGTGCAGAGTATAGGGGAATAATCAGATTGTAGGGTGTATACATACTTTATAGTGCTCTGCTGCAGATGTAGCCTGTGTAATTGGAAAACTATGATGCATTCCGCCTGCCAAGTACATCACTGAGGAATGTGAATGGCCCAGTTTAAGTGGCACAGGGGTCACCAGTAATTTATACTCAATTGGCTTTCCCAAGCTATTTTACTTTTTTTAACTGCCTTCCCTGCTAAGCACTGCAGCATGAAATGCAAACCCATGCCACAGGTATAAACAATGCTTAGCAGTCAATAGGCACACCCCCATGGAAGGGAATGCTCAGCACAGTGGCGCACCATGAAACCATGCTCGAACATGCATACCAGTTAAAACACTCACTCTGAAGCTAAACAAAGCTTAGCAGAACTGGACACACACCACCTGCTTAGCTGAGTGGTGTGTCACGCAAATGGGCACCGTTGAGCTACAATGTGTTCAGACAGATAGTGACACACACCCTTTTGATGCCAGCTAGCTCTCCTGTGCACCAACATGATTCTGGGGCTACACAGATTTTATCTGCAGACACAATAATTCATTTTTGCTATTCAGTAACTCCAGGTCATTTGCATACAGATCTGTTCACACAACCTGGATGATGCACTATTCCAGGGCCTGCCTCCTTAGCAACCACAGATATCTACCATTGTACACACTCCATGCAAGGCCCTATAACGCATTTCTGTCACATATTTATTATTTTCTGGTTTTGAAGTTTTTAATATTTATTTTTGTGCATAATGGCATATTTGTGCACTGCTGTGAGCTGTGCAAACATAAAATGGGTAGTAAAAAAAAACTTATATTAAATTATTTTGCATTACTTTTTGGACACACAGGGCATAGTTTTGCACATTTACTAAACAACAGATAAAAAAAAAAAAAAAAAAAAAAAAAAAAAAAGCGAAAAACACCAACTGCAGAAGCAAAAAATCCAAGTGTTTAATACTCCAACACCTAGGCTAACAAGCCTTTCACTGAGTTAACATCACACTAGCAAAAGCTACATTTAAATAACTATCACATCATTAATCAGTCAAATAAAACAATGAAACATAAACTAATAATTAACACTTAATGCAGAAAAGCCTTCCACTCAAGTTCTTTTTTAAACCATGAGGCACCAAAGTGCCAAACTTTAAAATACAGACTGCTTCTTTATATAACAGTTTAACCCCTGTTTAATTTTTATTTTTTTGTACAGGGAAATTTTCTGTGTAGACTTTGGACACCAACATGGTATCTGCTGGACTGCTTATCTGCTTGCTGGATCACTCCAGCACCCTCATTTGTATGCAATTCACCTGCTTATGAGGTGATTTGCATGACATGGAGACTTCTGTGTTAACACGCTTGTGCGCACCCCTCTGCTCTGTTTACTGGATCGCACTGCTGCTTACATCCGTGTAAGCTCCGTGCCACTATGCCTACATGGAAAATCACTCCATGTAGGCTTTATTGAATTCCCCCATAAGCGTTTTGGACTTAAGTAAAAATTATAAAACTACAGATCATATATTTGTATATATTTAATGACAAAAGCATAAACAATTTAGAGAAAAGGAATCTCATGTGGAAATGTTGTACTAGTCCCATCATAGATGGGTAGCGCATTTTAATCCTTCTCTTTCACTTATGACCCAGCAGTAATATTGTTATTTCTCTACTCTCTATTCGTGATCGCCATATGATGGAAATATGATGTAGTTACCCTATGACATTGGTAAGAGTGGACATGCTTGGATGTGTCCCTGGGAAATCCCCATTACTCTCTCCTTGTTGATATATTGTGATTCCCAGAGGAGTGGTGATAAGTTACACATGTTGCTTAGAAAAGCAGCCACCATAATGCTTTTTGTAATCTGCCTGACTTATTTGATCCTACTGTTAGTGCACTATAGAAAAAGAAGAAAATAATGAAGTGGATAAGTATAACACTTTTTGTCACTCACTTGATCTGCAGCAAATGAACATGAGATAAACTGTAGAATATATTAATTGAAAAAGATAATGTAAAATTGTTTTCACTACCCAGTTTAAAACAACAAGGACCTAAGTTGTTTAACATTTTTATAAATGATTTGTCATTTATGTAACATTACTCTGGCCTTTCAGAATGGACCCACCCATGACGTCATAAATTGAAGATTGAAAGCTTGAACTGGTTAAGAAATAAATAAGATCACATTCAAAATTTGCTTTTTAGCAACTGTTAACATTGATCATAGGATTATAGGAGGGTATTAGGCTAATAACCCTAGGTCCTTTCAAGCCTAGCCAAGCTTCACCCTTATTTCCATGATCATCACCTATCTTCCCTGTCCAAGAGGAACACAGGTGGAACCCCCAGGGTGAATTTATGGTTACCCATCCAATTGTCCTGATTGTGTTTGAAGCTGGTTAATGAGGTGCTCTGCTTGACATGAAGCAGGAGTCTGTTCAAAGGTGTGCTAACCTCTGGGAGACAATTCTGTCCCTCCAGCAGGTTCTATTAATGTCACATACCAGGTTAAGGCCTTTAGAGTGAGTAACCCATGTACCATTTAACTTACAGATATGCAGCATTTCCAATAAATCAATATCAAAGATTGCCTTATATGCAAGGGAGAGATCACCTCTGAGTAGTTTGCATAGAACCAAATAAAGTGACAGTGATTTCAGACAATCCTCATAGGACAGATGCTGAAAACCTTGAATTTTCCTTGTGAAGAACCTTTGAGGTCTCTACATTTGCTGCAGGTGCTTGAAGAGGTACAGAGTAAAACCGAAATTCTACTCAATTACTGGCCTGATGAGGGAACAGTACAGGGAGGTTATAACTTTTTTTTCTGGATGCAATGCCCTTACCTATGAAATGAGCAATGTAGAATGTCCTTCTTACCACTGTGGAAACATGGTAATAAAAGGTAAGGTTTCCGTCAACCTATGTGCCCAAGGTCTCTCACCACTGAGTGCGTACTTAGGGTGCTGTTATTGATGTGATAGTTAGCAGGAACATTGCTGTTACTGAAAGGGATAATACAATTTTTTTGTAAAGAGTTTAAAGCTATGACTTTGACACCAATCATTTGTTTGTGTAAGACCCTCTTGTAAGATGTTGACATCATTTGGAGATTCAATGACCGCTCCAGTTTGCAGTCATCAGCAAACTTTGTCAGCCACAGATGTTTAGTTTTAGCTTGCACTTCAGAGAAATAGATTCCAAACAGTAGAGGTCCTAGGACTGAACCCTGTGGAACACCATTGATTACAGGTCTGCTTTTGGAGGTGGATTCCCCTATTTTGACTATATGGGTTCTATCAGTGAAGCAGTTAACAACTCATCTAATCATATAAGAGTTGATACCTAGCTGCATGAGTTTGTCAATGATGTCTAAGTGGGGGATAGTGTCACAATCCTTGGCTAAGTCTAGGTAGGTTGTATGCACAGATTTTCCCTCATCAAGGGCCTTGGTGACTGTCTCGAAGACGCCCACCAGGCTTAGCAGACATGATCTCCCTTTGATAAATCTAAATTGAGCAGGGTCAAGTGCTAGGAGGTTACCTATATCTTTGTTGATAAGGTCCATGATGATGCACTCCATGACCTTGCAGATAAGGCTAGTCAGGCTAATAGATCTATAGTTCCTGGGGTCAGTGGAAGCACCACCTTTGTACAAGGAGATAACGGTGGCCTTTTTCCATTCAGCCTGGATGAGTCCAGTGCTTAGACTATAACTGAAAAGAGTACCCAATGGTGTTGCTAATTCTTGTTGGAGCACATGTAGGAAGCAACCTGGAATGTTATCAGGTCTCATAGATGGTGTGTTTTTGACCTTAGAGATGGTGATCACGACCTGATCTTTAGAGATACAAGGTAGAGGATAGGTGATACGGATGTCATGGTGTACATGTGGCAGGGACAGTACAGTAAAGTTTTCTCAGATCCTGTCAGCTAACAGAGTAGCAATATCCACAGGCTCAGTATATGTGGTATCATTAGTTACCACTTTGGCACAGATCTGGGTCTTTCCTTTTAGGTTATGAATGCAGCTAAAAAACACCTTTTAAGTTAGGGATGCAACTAAAGAATGCCTTGTGGTTGTCCTTAGTTGAGGAAGCTAATTTGGATTCATAGTTAGCTTTGGAGGACTTCACAAGAAGTCTTAATTGCTTGTTTAAGCTGAGGAGGAAATGTTTCCAGTTTTGGACTGGATCCATCTTACTGTTAGACAGCAATTTCTTCCTCTTACTGTAAAGTCTGCTAATGTCAGTTGTTCAACAGGCAGGTTTGCTCTTCCTTGAGGAGCTTGTTTTGGTCCTATCAGGTATGCCAAGTCAAAGCAGTTTTACAGGTGTTTCTATAAAGCATATGTGTAGAAAGAGTTATGTTAGGCATTTCAAAGGAAATGGAGGCTATTAATGGCAGGATAGTGAACGATCTTTTATTTCAAGTTGAGGAGGAGAAAAAATTGTATTCTAACATTTTTTCACAGATTGACTCTGATTGTATAGCCAATATGAAAAGGAAATTCTGGAAAGCTTGAAAGGGACCTTAAAGAATATAGGGACAAACTAGCATACCCTAAACCCAGATTTTTTAAGTTTCATGAACCTAAGATGGTTACAGACAAAAATGGTTACCATTTATTGAATCCTGGAGAAGGGGACACAGGATATTACAACAATCACCCCCTTCAAGAAAGAGATTTCCCTTTAGATCAAGGACCTCCACTTCGGCGGTCCAATCGGACTCGCAACCAGAACCCGGTACACTACAACTACAGAAATTACAACAGGAGGTAGAGGTTCTTTTTATTATTTCAAGGGAGGGTCACATTTTAGAACTTAATAACTACAAGATTTTCAACTATAGTAGTAGTATTGATGTAGTACCTGAACACTTTCAACTTTTTTCCAAAGGTTTCAAATTTGTACCTAGTAGGAAGGCCAATTTACCCAGATCAATTATTGATCTTAAACTATTTTTGAGAAAGCAGAATTTGGCTTTAATGTTTCAGGGGCAGGAAAAAAGTGCCTTTTCTACTTCTACACTCAAAAGGAAGAGCACCTTTAATCCCCCCTTACACCCTCAATTGAAAAATTTTGGGAATGTTGTAGAGAGGGAGATTAGAAACATAATTTCAAAACACCATGTTTGTCCTAATCTGACAGAGGCAGAGAAGAAAATTCTCAATGAACAAAAACAGGATGGTAATGTAAGGATAATGCACCCTGACAAGGGAGGGGGGACAGTCTTAATGGACAACATAGTATACGAATCCAAGATGAAGGACTTACTCTACGATACTTCAAAATACTCTAGGGCCTCTATTAACGAGGTGAATATAACTAAAGGCAAAATACACCTATTGCTTCAAGAGTTATTATTAGATGGTTCCGTCAACCAGGAACAATTTAATTTTTTGTATAATCAACAACCACTTGTTCCTTCTACCTTTGGTATACCCAAAGTGCATAAAAATTCAACAGACCCCCTTTGAGACTGATTGTCTCTGCACAGGAGTCAGTGACTACCCCCCCCCCCCTGGCCAAATTTGTGGATGAAAAACTGAAAAATCTATCCTACTCAGGGGATACAGTTCTCAAAGATTCTTGGGACTTTTTGAGACTTATTAAACCACATCTTTACACTCCCAATCTTATTTTTGTTACCTTAGATATTGTTGACTTGTTTGGTTCTATCCCTCATGAGATCGGACTACAATGGTTGGAGGAGTCCATGATCAAAAGTGGATTATTTTGCCACAGGGATTTTACTAGTTGTATTTTATTTATGGAGACTATACTGAAAAACAATTTTTTGTTTTTCCAGGGTGAATTTTTTAAACAAAAAAGGGGAGTAGCTATGGGCGCTAAATGCGCACCCACCTCTGCCAACATTGTTTTGAATTGGTGGGAAAAGCTATACATACTGGACAGTCTCTATACTAGATGCTGGTCACAGTACAAGAGATTCTTAGATGATATTTGTATCCTTTGGATTGATACGGAACAAAAATTTTTTGAATTTCTTGATTATATAAAAGGAACAACCAATTTTTTGGATTTTACATTTGAACTTAATGCTGAACAATTATTTTTTTTGGACATTTCACTTAAGAAAACAAACCAAGGGTTCTCTTCTAATATACATCGTAAAAAGACTTTTTCCAACTCTTACCTTCACTTTAAGAGTTCTCACCCTTATTTTCAAAAGAAAAATTTGGTGAAAGGGCAACTAGTTAGGGTTAGTAGAATGACTTCAGATGATCAAGAGTTTATTAGAGAAAGTGATCATGTGTTAAGCATGTTCCTTGATAGAGAATACCCAAAGCCCTTATTGGAAGAGGTTTTAAAAGGGGTTGTACAAGGAAGGCAGGGACAAATTTGCCCCCATTTTGGGTCAGGACTTACCCATTTCTACAGATGGTTTGACGAACAACAATTCTGGCATATGGGACAAGGCGTATATTTTGGATTATTCCGGTGATTCTGGACTTATAAAAGAAACTATTTCCAGGGAATGGGGAAGGTTTGTTCAACTTACTGATTTACCATTCAAAAACCAACCTCCCCTCAAATTTATTTACCGGAGGGACACAAATTTTAAACAGATGTTTGAATTTAACAGCTCTTCTTTCAAATGTACTGGCTCTCGGGGGGCTGGGACTTATAAATGTGGCTTTTGTTCCCATTGCCCCCGTATAGCCAATAAAGGGAAAATTTTTTTAGAGGCTAGGAACAGACTACTTACTAGTAGGGGTACGTTTAATTGTAACAGCAGTGGAATAGTATACCTAGCTACCTGTGACCAATGTACCTCCTTTTACATTGGGAAGACAGAAAGAAAATTGAAAAGTCGAATATATGAACATTTGTATGGAATAAAAAAACAGAATACTAAAAATGCATTGTATAGACACCAAACAACTTGTTCTAAAGCAGCATTTTTCTTTTTTGTATTGGATTCTGTCCCCAAAGATATTAGGAGGGTATGTGGGAGGACAAACTGGAATACAAAGAATTGTATTGGCAGATAGTCTTAGAAAGCAATAAGCCACCAGGCTTAAATGATTTTTTATCTATTAAACCAGTTCTTAGGATGAGGTCAGCTAAACTTTGAAGAACAAAATGTATTTTCTACCAAAGCCAAAAGATGGCAGTGTTGTATTGTATATTTTTAAGAACCTGTTTCGAATCATCATTCGTCTTATATGTTTTGTATGGCATTTTTATCAAAATCTTCACTAAATTATATATTTTAATTATGATTGTAAAAAATATGTTCTTGTAATATGTTTACATACAACACATTTTTTTAAGTTTCAGTTTTTAAGCTAACAGATTTTAAGTACTAGGAAAAGACGAGGGTTTGATTTCACCTTAAGCTTTGAGTACTAATTTACTGCTTGTCTTTTAACTGGATTGACAATTAAAGTATTAATTAATTAGATAAGGTATATATACTTGGGACCGACTTCATTTGTAATTGTGATTCTGATGAAGACTTTGGTCGAAAACGTATAAGGATATTGGCGTTAGCAATGTGATACTTGAATTGATTCAATAAAACTTTACTTTGTAACCAGTCGTGTTGCGGGCTTCCCTTGGAGTTTCTGTGGCGATATCAGTTGGTTATATGTGTAGAACTTGGCATGTTTTCCAGTTCCATCTGAGGGAGAGGTGCAGTGAAGCTATTTATGCCATCATATAAGAGGTTATAATCTGTTTTGGAGAAGTTTTTTTAGTTTAGTTTCTGCTAGGGAGGGTCAGGTATGATAGTTACTTTGAATGAAAAAGAAACCTTGACGAGTGGATGGGAAACAGAAAGTTTACCCCGGGGAACACTTCAGTGGCTCTGCTGGACAGAGGCACAGGGAACTAATTTAAGGGGGTGGCGAAAGCCAACACATTCTGGCTAGATTTATAAATGCCAGATAGCCTAGTACCTACCTATGAACCTATGAACCTATGAGACTGATCTGTGGTTAAATCTCAAGAGGAAAGCCCTCACAGTGGGGGGGGTGACAGTGGTCCCTCATATTGGTAAACACCAGATCCAAGATGTTGGTACCAGTTGTGGGGGTGTCAACCAGCTAGTCCAGGGCACTGGAGTTAATGAACTCGATGAACCTTTGGGCAAGTGAGTTTGCACACAAGTAATTTACCCAGTCATTGAGTGGGTAGTTAAAGTTGCCAATAACCATGGTGTTCGGATGTATCTTGATATGCTCAACTATATCCAAATAGGCAGACTGGGTTTCTTGATTCATGGATGGGGTGCTGTAGCTGACAATGACTTCAATAGGTGTCCTACCAACAGGTACTTTCACCTGAAGTATCTCCAGGAAATCATGCTGTCTAACCAATCTAGAGGTGTATTTCACGCCTTCAGTATGTGGTCTGAATGTGTGGAAGGAGGTGTAGCCTGATATGGCTGTGGTGCTCTCCACAGCCTTGAGCCAAGTATCCATGACTGCACAGATGTCAATGTCTTCCAAGGTGAGGACTGCTTCAAGTGAGTACAGTTTCATGTTAAGTCTCCTAGCATTTAAATGTATAACCCTGAGGTTGTTTTTAGATGGCATTTGTACATTGGAAATTTTATCCTTGAGACACTGCCTAAAACATTATTGGGGTAGCAAGAGCCTTGGCCAGTAGCCCAAATCCCAGGGATGACAGATGAAGACCATCTCTGGCAAAGTATTGAAGTCTGTCAATTACGTCATCCCAGGGTTACAGATACTTTATCCCCTTAGAATGACACCAGAAACTAAGCCAGTTATTGAAGTCAGTCATCTTCTGTGTGTACTGAGCCATCATCCTAGGTGAAGATAAAATGTTGCTTAAGGCTAGGGGCATACCAGCCTGAGACACATAGCCCGAGAGCTCAGTCATGTATCTCTTCATATAGACCAAAGAGGTACATCTCAAGTCAAACACACCAACATGGACTATGACAGGGTCATAACAGTACCTGTTGTTGATAGACTTGAGTGCATGTCTGATATGGTGAATCCTGGCACCTGACAGACAGCTGATTGTGATCTTCTCCTTATCCAGCCTGGTGAGAGGGACATCTGTGTGTCTCATGATGGAATCACCTATGACTAATATGTTTGGTTTTGTGTTTAGCCTTAAGGGCTTGATATGTGAGACACTGGTGTGTGAACTATTATGTGTATTATGTTCTGCAGAGGAGGTATTATGTGTAGAGTGTTTGTGTTTGTGTTTTAGAGGTCTCTGTTGTTTAGGTATGCTTCTCGTGAGGATCTCTGCATATGTAGGTATGCGTAATGTGGGTTTGGCTGAAGTAGGAGGTGAGGTGTGCATGCTGACTACCCACTCATTGTCATATGTACTGCCTGGTGTGTGCGAGAGCATGGATTCAAGGTTCTTAATATAGTTTTATCTCTCACATGTTGAGTTGTGTGGACTAGGAGTAGAGGGCTGTTGGTGAACCTGAGGCGGTTACTACTGTCTCAGGATGTCCATGTCAACCAACCTGGCTGGAGAAACTGTGGGAAGTTGTACATCCATAGTTTTAAGTGAATTTATATGGTCAGGAAGAGAGGTCACACTTAGGAATGGCTAGGGTGAGAGGTGTGTTGGTACTTCTGAGGCCAGGCTTAGTGTTCTACCTGGCAGTAGAGCAGGGCCATGAAAGGTCTCTGGAGGGCGACAAGCAAAGTGCTAATGGAATATTTAACAAGGAAAATGTTTGGGATTATAACCACCAATGGTAACTACCTCTATGTGGCAGTGTTGCACTACAGATGTGTTGCATTACATCCAGGCAAGCTCAGATGCAGGCCTTATATAAAACAAGAAATAACCCTTTTAACTCAAACTAGCCAATTAGGACTCTCTATCTGAGCTCTAGCCCAATCACCTTCGATTAGATGGGACCCAGACATCACTCTTCTCTCACAAAGGTGCAGAATGGCCTTCTCCAACAAAGATGGCTTGGAACTGATGCTCAGAAGTTACCAAAGAGGCCCAGAAACAACAAAACTGCAACTGGGCTATGCTACAGCTGAACTAGTACAGTACACAGAAAAATGGGGCCAAAAACAGACAGCAGAATGCAAATACAAATTAAAAGTGCAATGTAAGAGCAAAAGCAGGCACTTATAGTTAGTAGGAAGCACTGGATGCCTCAGATCTGTCAGTAAGTCAGTGAAGAGCTGGTTTTAGTGCTCAAGTGAGATAAGACAGTTTAGATTCAGTAAGACTGAATCTCACCTATGCAATAAGTGCAGATGTATTAGAAATTCAAAGTGCATAAAATCACAGTCACAACAGCAAAAAAACAGCATAAATAAAGCAGCAACTCAGTCAAATACTGTTTAAAATTTAATCAAGCTACTGACAAGCATTAATAGATGCAGCAGAATAAATGCAATTGAACACTTTTAAGAACAAGCAGCAAAAGTAAAACAAAGTAATAAAGTAGGAAAAGAAGCGGGATAAATACAGTAAAATACAGTAAAAACAGCTTAATTGAGTGTAATTTTTTGTCAAGTAGAAAGGGAGGAAACAGAAGATAATTCAAGGTTAAGAAGCTAAGGGGTGAGCCTTCCCAAATGATCTCAGTGTACTCAGTAGAATGAGCTGATGTGATGGGACTGGGCAGAGTTTCCAATATCAAATTTATAGTAAGAGGCAGGCAAGCAAAAGCCACCAACTTATAGAAACACGACACTAGGATAGGTGGAATGGAAAATAAAATGGAGCCAGCCAGAGAAGAACAGAAGTAATGTTCAGTTCATTAAGTCAGAGAAATGTTTAACACACACAAACTTTGCAACACATAGCATATAATTATTAAATATCACTAAAACAGTTAGAACAAGTGCAAAAAATATATTTATATCAGCTTAGTATATCCAGATGGTTACAGAAACGATCCAACTCCAAGGGAGCTCTGGAATAAAAGAGAGATGTAAAGACTAGGTGTAATCTCACCCAGAATGCATAGTTTGCAATGGATCAAACTTAGAACTCAACAGTACTATTTAAAAAATGTACTGTTGTTAGGAGACTGCAGTTTACTAACAGAAACTAGTTTTATGTTTTCAGTACATTAATAGATTAGCAAAGGCATCCATCTTCTTGTTCAACGCTAGATACCATTCTACACAATTATGTTCCCAGTCAGCCATGATGATCCAATGACCAAAAGTACATCTCTGCCCACAAACCTATCAAATCTGTCAGGCATGGTCTGTGCTCATACTACGTTGTTAGGACCTGGAACTCCTTGCCTGCATCCATCACTTCAATACCCTCTCCGCAGTCCTTTAACACCATTTTGAAAGACCTGACTCTGTTCTTACTCAGCCCCAGGATTAGCTACTTCCCTAAATATGAACTAATACCTGTTCATACCTTACACCTCCTTTCTCTCCCTCCGTCACTCCCTTCCTTCCTTCAATCAATTTCTCTCCCCCTGACACTTTTTACAAATATGCCACGACTCTGTTCTTTCTCTCACTTCCTCTAGCAATTTCTGTGTGTATTACACTAATTTACATATACTTTCTGTATAAACTGGCTAAAATATCTCTAAATATTAAATCATTATCATATAAGTTGTATCTATTCTTAACCAATGATTTCACATTGTCTAATTTGGTATAATTATTTAAACTGTAGATATTTTTATATTATTTTTAAAGATTGTAAAATTATTGCTCTTAAAACATTTTTGTAATACTTTGGAGCTTTTTTTTTCTGGGCCTCTATTAAAAATGAGCACCTACCCAGTCTGACTTTCCTGGTAATCAAATGTCAATAAATAACTAATTAAATGATAAATAAATAAATAAATAAATAAATAAATAAATAAATAAAGGATTGGCAAAGGTAATCTCATGTAAGTACTTTTAACAGATTGTGGTGCTTTCTTAAGGCATGCATAAAAAAATTTATATAATTTTTTTTTCTAATTACAGAGAAATCCCCAGTATTTATTTGTAATATAGCAAGGACAATCTCATAGCATTCTTTGGAAATGGGTGTGCCAACATATGAAATAGTTTATATGAGTCACAATTTATTAAAAATGTAAAACTTATTTGCTTGATCAAATATGTACAGTCAAGAGTGCCACTCTCACTTTATTGATATATAAGGAATTTTAGACTAGAATATTATACAATTAATGCAGATGTAATAATCAAGTGAAGTCAAGTCTTGGCAGGGATCCTAAAAAACAAGTATATTCCAGTTCAGGCATGGGTAATCATATGCAAGTGGACTCGAGTGCTGAGAAGGGAAACAACAAGCAAGTGGTCTCAAGTCCTGGCAGGGTTAATAACACTCAAGTGATTTCATGTGCTGTCAAGTGTAATACCAAGCAAGTGGTTTCATGTCCTGGCTGATGCCATAACAAGAATGTGAGCTCAAGACTTGGATGGGATCATAGCAGGCAAGTAGACCCCAGTCTAGGCATAGGGTCATAACAAGCAAGTGGACTCCAATCCTGGGATGGGGTCATAACAACCAATAGGACTCATATCCTCACAAGGGTCATAACATGCAAGATAACTCAGGTGCTGATAGAGGCCATAGCAATATAGTGGACTTCAGTCCTGACTTGGGTCGTAACAAGGAAGTGGACTTAAGTCCTAACAGGGTTCTAATTGTGCATTATCCTGCCATGGACTCCTGAGCTATATAAAGAATATTGTCTGAACAACTAATATCAGTAATATGATGAGATTACAAGTAAGTAGATGACATCTGTATGAAATATGGGTAACTGGTTTATAGAAGGTTAGTAGATTACCATATATCAACAATACAGCTAGGAAGGGAAAGAAAGAAAGTTAACTCCCAGTATTAAAATAAACTGAAACCTACCGCCTTTCTTTCATGCGTACACTCGAGATACTTATAGCCATTTTTAAACTGAGGAATACAGATTGACAGGACTGCATTTTTTTTTAACCACAGTCAATAAAAAAGGGTGTATGTCAAATATTCAAACTTCCACAATGTCGAATACCATATGGTCGAGACCATATGGTCGATATTTGGAAGTTTGAATATCTAATTTAAAAAAAAGAAAAGAAAAAAAGAAAAACATACACTAACAGTGTGAGCAAAAGGGCAAGCCCCCCTGCACCCCCCCCACTTAAGTATACCAACTCCAAGACCGCACTTTGGTGCAGAAAGGGGAAATTCGCCCATTCTGCACCATACAATGCCATTAAACATCAACCTTAGAACACTTAAAATGTCGAACACATGGTCTCAACCATATAATGTTTGACATTTTAAGCATTCTGATAATTGACATAGACCCTAAAAATGCATATTACAGCTACACTAAGCTATGCAGATACTAAGTGCTACAATTTGCATTAAAACTTTTAGGTTAACATATGTCAGTGTAGCTTCTTTAATTGCTTGTGATCACATTGCAATCACACACACACACACACACACACACACACACACACACACACACACACACACACACACACACACACACACGTATCCCTCAAACTCTTAGCGCAAGAAATTTGCAAAAAGCTTAAAATAATAGGGGTGAAAGGCCCAAAAATAATGAGAGATTTTAAATATTCCTCTTATAAACTTAAAAGGTTGATAGAATAACTGGATTTGTGTTAGCATGCACTTTCTGAAGGATGTGAAGTCTGAAACTCAAATGTATGTTATTATTTAATGAAATCAATCCTCAGTGATTTGCTAGAAAACTATAAGTTTTGAGATGAACAGACCAACATATGAGGCAAAAATCTGCACATTCTGCAAAAATCTGGTTGACTGAGGGGTATGGCATACATATACGCACACACACACACACACACACACACACACACACACACACACACACACACACACACACACACACACACACACACACACACACACACCTCCACAATGTATGGGGTGATGGATGCTTGAGAGCTGGTGGTTGTTCCCAGGTTTGCCAAGAATTCTTCTGTGACCAAGGGTGGTTGTACTGCTGCAGTCCCTCCACCGGTTGCAGCACGGTCCCTGGCTACAGCTGCAGCCCTTTGCCAGGCAGCATTGACCATATCTGTAGCCTGGTGTCGGACCTGCTTGTAGGTTCTGTCCTGTAGCCCTAGATGGTTGAGTGCTGTGATGAGGTCAGCCCACAGTGCTTCACGTTGGTCACGATTGTGGCAATTCCTGGATAGCAGAATGTTTTGATGCAGTCTGGGGGTATCCAGGAAGACATTATTTTCAGCATGTGAAAATGGTGGGTGCCTCCTTCGATGCATCCTTTTTGAAAGAGAACAAGATGGGGACACATCACAGGACCAGATTCATTGATATCCACTATGTACAGACCCTGCACATCCAAATTGCCCTGAACTATCCACTGCTACCTTCCACACCATACCCCGCAGTCTATCAACACACTATGTATGTTGCTATCAACAACAACATAATAGCAATACTGGTTATGTCCCTGTGTACTGTGACACAGTGGGCTGTATGCTTCCACACCCATCAATGCCATCTACTGTGGTATGTCCCCTATGGGCAAAGTCCCTCTACTATTGCATATGGCCACTGTCAGACACATAGGTGTGTGTTATTACATGTATATGGGGACAGTCCAACATCACTGTGCATACCTCTCAACTGTATAGATTTTTGCAGAATATCCAGATTTTTGGCCGATATGTTTGGCCTGTTCCTCATAAAATTTGTGGTTTTCTGGCAAATCACTGGGATGATCTGAGGAGTGAGGTCACTAAAGAATGACATATATTTGAGCTTCTGACTTCAAATCCTTCAGAAAATGTATTTTAAAACAAAACCTGTTACTCTAGCAACTTTCTCAGTTTATAAGAGCAATATTTAAAATATGTCCCTATGTTTGAGCCTTTGTCCCCCCATTTTGTCAAGCTTTGTCCAGATTTCTTGTATTAAGAGGTTGAGAGGTATGTGACACTGTGCCACAACGAGAGACAGCAATGCAAACCTGCTGTAGTCTATCCTCCCTTTAGGCATCATACCTCTCCAGTACACATATGTTTACCAAACAGCTTGCACCTGTCACCACTGGGCTTCCGGATATTGGCTAAGGCTCTTGCCACCCCCATAGTGCCTTTTTTAGGCAAGGCTCAAAAGACGAACCCACCTCCATAGAAAAAAATGGAAAAAAATTAAGGGTAATGCTGCTCAACGCCAGAAGTCTAAATGTCAAGATGCAGGCTCTCGAAGCACTCCTCAGTATGGAGAATATCGATGTCTGCGCAGTAACTGAAACCTGGTTCAAGGCTCCTGAGAGCACCCCAGCGCTACCAGGCTTTACCTCGTATCATGCTTTTCGGCCCCAAAACCCGGGACGAAACACAAAGGGAGGGGGAGTGTCCATATTCATCAAGGATACCCACTCCTCCAGGTTAGTGGCAACTCATGAAGCATCGGAGACCATCCAGGTGCAACTAACCTTAGGCAAAACTGCTATACAACTTGTTGCATGTTACAGACCACCCTCCCAATCTCAATAACCCCATTCAGCCTTCCTGAAGACATTGGAAGATATGAATGTCTCACCAAATACCATCATATTGGGAGACTTCAACTACCCTAACATAGACTGGGTGCACTATTCTAGCCCTAACACTCTAGCCCAAAGGTTCCTGGAATTCATAAACTCAAATGCAATGGAACAGGTAGTCACCTCTCCCATAAGGGGGATAATATACTAGACCTGATCATCACAAACATGGGGACAAAATGCTCCACACCGGAAGTATTCCCTCACTAGTGAGATCTGACCACAAACTAATCACCCTGGATATACATATTCCACCGCCACCCTTAGCACAAAAGACTACAGTGAAAAACTTCTCAAAAGCCGACTACACTTCTTAAGACTGAGATGGTATCATTTAAGCCCGCTGGGCCAATAGAAACCACATCCCACAATGCTGAATCCTACACAAATGCTTTCTACGGACATCTCCAAGAATGCATGGTTCATGCAATCCCAAATAAAACCAAGACCCTCTCCACCAAGGCAAAGCGTCCTGTCTGGTGGACCCCAGCCATAAACAAATTGTATAACAAAAGAAGGAAGCTAATGCAAGACAGAGGAAAATCCCATAAAGGGAAGGCATCTCTGATCAGCACTAGTAGAAAGCTACGTTCTCTCATAAAAACATCCAAGGCCAACTTTGAGAGAAAAATCGCCAAGGACACTAAAGATAACCACAAGGCATTCTTCAGTTATGTTAGAAACCTAGGCGGAAACCCTCAGATATGCTCAGAGTTAGTACACAATGACAAAAAATTTACCGACCCCACAGATATTGCCAACATTCTGGCAGACAGGTTCAGTGCAAATTTCTCCCCTCCCTCACCCCCAAAAGAAGAAATACTTATCCCAGCTGAATGTAACCTCCCTGTCATCTCAGATGTCCAGGTGAGAGCCGCCCTCAGCAAAGCAAAAAACACAGCATCAATTGGACCTGATGATATCCCCGGCTGTGTGATACGTGAACTCCAAGAGGAGCTAAACCCGCATATAAAAATGCTATTTAACCTTAGCCTTACTACAGGATATGTACCTGAACACTGGCGTACAGCAACAGTGGTCCCACTCCACAAAGGAGGCTCCGCTACAGACTGTGGGAACTACCACCCCATAAGCTTAACCAGCCTGGTCTGCAAAGCTATGGAAAGAATCATTATGGAACTCATAAACAATGACATTGGTGACCTACAGACACTTGATCCCACCCAGTTCAGCTTTGTAAAGGGCAGATCCTGCCTTTTGAACCTGGTTGACTTTTTCAAAACAGTCACTAGAGCCATTGATGAGGGCAAAGCAGTCCATACAGCCTACCTGGACTTGGCTAAAGCTTTTGACACAATACCCCACTCAGGCATCATAGACAAACTAAACAGCTTAAATGTAAATCCATATGTCACAAGATGGGTTGCAAACTGGCTAAAGAACAGAACCCATAAAGTCAAAATTGCAGGAGCCATGTCAGACTCAAAGCCAGTCACAAGTGGTATCCCACAGGGCTCTGTCCTGGGACCCCTCTTGTTCGGAATTTACTTCTCAGATGTGAAAGCAAACATGGGAGAGTTGTGGCTGACAAAGTTCGCAGATGACTGCAAACTAGGCGCCATAGTCGATACACCAGCTGACACATACATCCTACAGAAAGGCCTCACCAAAACGGACAACTGGTGCCAGAATCATGGCCTTAAACTGAATGCCAAGAAATGTATAGTCATCCCCTTTGGGAAAAACAAAGTACCCACAAATTATCACATAGACAGTAACCCACTGAGTACGGAAAAAGTAATCAGAGACCTGGGGACCCAAGTCGATAGTGACCTCTCATTTGACACCCACATTGCCAAAGTGGTTAGAAAGACTTTCTACCTTGCCCACCTTATCATGAAGGGGTTCACATCCAGATGAAAGGAGGTCATTGTACCCCTATACTCCTCCCTTATCAGGCCCATGATTGAGTACAATGCCCCATTTGGTATGTACCTCACCCGGCACTTACAACAGCTGGAGAGACCCCAGAAGTACCTCACCAAGAGGATCAAGGGTCTCCAACATATGTCATATGCTGTCAGGCTAAAGAAACTCCAGCTCTATTCAGTAGCATACCGCCTGCTCAGAGGTGATCTGTGCCTGACGTTCAAGGCCATGTCCAACCAGGAATTGATGGACATGCTCCACCTCAAAAAATCCAAATCCATTAGAACCACGAGAGCTAAAGATTTAAACCTCAGCACAAATATGAATAGAACATGCTGGAGGGACAGATTCATAACTCGAGAGGCTTCCCACACTCTGGAACAGAATCCCAGCTCATGTTAGGCAGAGCCCCTCACTAACTCTCTTCAAGAGAAATCTTGACGAGTGGATGGGAGATCGTAGGTTTACCCCGGGGGTCATCCCTGTGTCACTACTAGACAGAGGCACAGTAAACTAATTTTAATAAGTAAGGGGGTCTTCAATGTGTCACTACTAGACAAAGGCACAGTATTCTAAATTTATTCTGTACACTTTAGTACCACTACATGGGGTGGCGAAAGCCACATCACTAGGGCTAGGCTTACAAATTCCCCAGGGCAGATAGCCTAGTACTAAACTATTAAACTATGAAACTAAATGTGTATGTGTGCCTGATGTATGTGGTCCTTTTGGTAGAAACCTGTGGATGTCTGACAAGTGGTTTGCCAATAATTGAAGTTTTTTCCTAGAATATGGTGAATCTGGCTATCACACACCAGAACCCTCAGAAAACAGTTATGCTACAGTAATATCTGTTACTCTATTCATACTCTTACTTTGTATAACCAATATGTACACTCTTGTTGCTGAGGTTTGGCCTGTGTCCCCCCAGTAATACTGGCTATGACCTGACTTCCTGCTGTAGGGGGTTGCCAGATATGTTAGCCATAGCTCTCAAGCAATGACATATGAATGTCGACTAAACTGTGTCCTAGCCAGAGTACATCAGGGACAGTCATGGACACCTTTACAATGTCTGAACTATTCCTGTGTGACATTCACAGACTGAGAGGTGGGAATGACAGTACATCATGTGATATGACAGCTGTGTCCACCCTTACTTACTTTCAATATTTCTACCACATAATCCAGTAGAATTCATACAGGAGCCAACCATTGTAGGAGGGGGCGAGAAGGCCACAGTTGTGATGTATTTCACAGCAGGCACAGTTGGGAGGCATGCCTGTAGCTGTAGGACAGCAGAATATCAACTACATTTCATTCCCAGAGATGTACTACTGGCCTACTGTTGTAATCCCTGTTCCCCATAACTGTATCCTCCCATCTACATCCCATTATATGGAGACTTGTATTACATACTTAGTAGAGTAATATAATCCTTTTGTGAAGAAATCCTGAAGAACAATGCTTGGTAAATCACAGTCTGTCTTTGTATAGCAAATTGCAGAACTGTTTCCCATAGGCAGTTGCTTGCCTTTTGTAGGTAATGCTCATTAACAGGTAATTGCCTGTGCCCCAATCCGTGGCTCAGACTTGGTAATTGCATCCAGAACAGCTGAGTTGCACTTTCATTAGGCAATGAAGTGGCACAATAGTGCAATATTTAATGTCCTCATGTAGGCTTTGGCCCCTTTCTTAGTCTTTGGATGGACACTAGTGAGGTGTGAGAACTACAGTATCACAGATGGTAGGTACAAATACTGTCCACTGTTGATTTATGAGGTATATCCACAGTTTTGCATGATATGTTTGGCCATTGTCCCATGCCATTGTGATTATCTGGCAGTTCAGTGTTAAACATTGTGGGTTGAGGTCAGTAAGGTGAGAGAGACATGTGAGTGTCAGACATACTATTCAACAGAATATGCATGCTAATGCAGTAGCTGCTATTCTATCAGCTTACTATCTTTGTAGGGTCAAACTATGAAACATGTCCCTTTCGCTGGACCTCTGCCCTTATGTGTACTTTTGTCTGGATCCCTTGTTCTAGGGTATTGCGAGAAATGGTATGTCTGCAGCAGATAGCTTAAAATACAGCTGTGTATGCTCCGGGCCACAGCTGCTGCTTCAGCCTAGGACACATGGGGGCATGCACACTTTGTAGGTCAGCAAGCTGTATGTGTAACTGTGGCAGCTGTGTCAGCCCTGCTGTTACAGCAGAGCCAGGGTGAGGGTACCCTTTCCAGTCCAATGGAGACATGCTGATGGTACATCTGTTGTGTACCAATGCCAATAATAGCGTAGTAGGTGATATATAGTTAGGCTATACGAATATGTGCAGTGTTTCCCTATCTGCAGGCCTTTGACTTGCAAACATGGGTAGCAGTTAATTCATTAGCAGCAACCTATGTGGGTTAAAATTGCATGACACAGTCATTACGTGCTGTGTTTACAAAAATATAATTGAAGTGCATCACACTGGATTCAAACCCAGAACTGTGGGTGGCAAAATGTACTGCATGTAGGGCAATTAACAGACTGAGTTACTGAGTCTGTGCTGTACCAGGTGGATTTGCAGGACATATGTGCATACATACAGTCTGTAACACACGTCTGCATCCATCAGTCTGTGCATGGATTACAAAGGTAGTTGTTCTGCAGTAGGTAACCAATTGTACACATGTACTTTGCCATTGCTGCCTAGGAGGTGTGTTTAAAGATGTTGCTGATGAAAGGGAACATTTACCTGCTATCCCAGTCCTTACATGCATCCATTATTATTTATTTGGCTGTGTACTGCTGTACTGCTTGCATCGCATTCCCAGGTACAGTCCTATTTTTTCCACTAGATGTACGTGCGGTCTGTCAATGGCAATCAGTATATTTTGCTATAAACAACTATTTTCTTTAAGATCTGAGTGGCCTAGTAGGCTAATGCACTATGCTGCAGTTCATAGATGCCTGCATTTGAGATGAAGAAGGGGTAATTATTTTGTTGATGTGAACAACACATAAAATCATTAAGGTGCTTTAAATTGCTTTTAAGCAGGTTTGTCCGGTTTTGTGTGAAGAGCCGCATCACAAAACCCTGCTTAGAGCTGAGCAAACCTGCACTGAAAATTTAAAAAAGAAAAGAAAAAAGGGTGCTCGGACAGTGGTAAAATGGGGGCAAGCAGGGGGAAAAATAATATGAAAGGCAGGTAAGGATGTGTAGGAAGGGTGTAGGGAAGTACCGTAGCTTTCCATTTCTTGTACAGCAACAGCTGTGTATTTTGACAGATTTCAAGGATGAATTTGAACACTCAAACCCCAGAGCAAGGGCTGAGGACAACATATATGTTTTGTCAGGCCAATTGGACCAAATTAGTTGTGTCCAGTGGACACGTGTGTGAAATGGAGAGCTATGTATGGGGCAATACATTGTTTGTGGGACAGGTGCCCATGGTTTTTGTTTAAGAAGAGAATGAATTGTTGGGGAAGGGATTGGGGTCTATATCAGTCCATCAAAATGGCTGATGATCGAACAGCAGATGTTCGAACTGTGAAGTTCGAACAATGATTATCGTGAAGCCGCTGAACACCGAATTCTTTCCCAGGGAAACAATTCGGTGGGCCATTTCTCTGGTTTCGTGATTATAAGGACTGTGGTGGGAAGTTATGGGTCAGGTTCAGGTAAGTGTGCGATTGTGTGGATGTTAGGGTTAGGGCACGGGTTAGGTGAGTTAGGGTTAGGGCACGGGTGAAGTGGGTGTGCGATAGTGACAGACTTTAGGTTTAGGGCGGGATAGGTGAGTTAGGGTTAGAGCGCGGGTCAGGTGAGTGTGCAATAGTGATGAACCTTAGGGTTAGGGTTTGGGTTAAGGTAAGTGGATAGATAGTAGTGTATGTACAGTTTAGTGTAGGGTTAGATGTAGGATTTTAAGTGTTTGTGTGTTGATTGCTGTTTTTTTGGTGTGCTTGTGTTGTGTGTGTGTTTCTTGGAACAGCAATTTTTTCCCCTGGGAAAACAATCGCTGTTCTAAGACTTCAATGTTTTTGTACTTCGTGGTTAGAAGTTCGAACTTATGGTGTTCGAACTTCAGCCATTTCGGTGAACTGATATAGACCCAGGGATTGGGTAGGAGAAGATGCAATTGCAGAGAGAGAGAGACAGACAAGACAGCAGACAGGAGTGGTGTGTGACACATGAGGGGGATAAACACCTTGAAAGGTAAGGGTGTTGTGGAATCTGAGTTGCATGTGCCTCCAGATGGCAGCAGCAGGACTAAGGTCCCCACACATGGGCACTTCATTGTGAAGAACACAATTTGTTAGTAATAGCATGTCAGAACATTTGAAATAATGCATTCACATTTCAATGTATATTATATGGAACACAACAATAAATGACATAACAGCCAATAAATTAAAACACCATGCCAGTAGCAGTTACGGCATAAGGCCAACAACATAGGTCTTTACAAGATATGTTAATATGCAACCATTATAATACATAGTAATAGTAGAATACCTGCCCCAAAATAAAGTGTAATGATTAATGTCTGTTAATAGTAAACCATAACCAATGGATAACAATAATAAATAAATGAAGATAAGGGGCAGGAAGAGAGAGAAATAAACAGTCCTTTAATACCATTATAGTCTGTTTCATGTAGAACAGTACTGCTATCTACTCTACAGGTCTGTCCGTTCTTTATGTTTACAAGTGGACTATAGCTGCTGTAGCATGTACATACCTCTCAAGCTATCTGCATGGGGCAGTATGGGCCAAGCCGTAACAACTGCGAGTAGTAAGTTACACAGAGCACTTCTACATCAGGTGGACTTATATAACTACCAAGGTGTACTGTGGGCTAATGTAGTGATACATTCCTGGTTAGATACTCATGTTGATGTTAAATGTCTGACAGATAGATTACGCACTACTAATTACATTCCATGACAGCGTGACACTTGAGAGACATGTATGTGTACAGTATATCAACTTTACTACTATCATACCTTGCTTGACAGGCATGGGGATATCATCAAATATCAGTGACTGCAGAGGACATCTGCTTTGAATGTATTACTTGATGGCAGCAATCTTTAACAGACACACCAGGCATACAGCCATACCAATGATTTCACATTTTATTTCTTTTCTTTTCTTTTCTTTTATTATAGGTTCATAGGTTCATAGGTTCATACTAGGCTATCTGCCCGAGGGCATTTATAAGCCTAGCCCATTGTTTTGTGGCTTACGCCACCCCTTTAGTATGGGGAACTATACCCATTATTTTGCTGTGCCTCTGTCGAGCAGTGACACTGAGGTAATTCCTGGGGTATATCTGCGATCTCCCATCCATTGGTCAAGATTTCTCTTGAACAAGGCCAGCGAGGTGCTCTGCCTCACATGTACCGGGATTTTGTTCCACAGCATAGGGAGTCTTTGGGTGATGAATCTATCTCTCCAGCACGTCCTATTAATAGCCGTGTCGAGGTTTAAGTCTCCGCCCTTGTGGCTCTGATGGATCTAGATTTTTGAGGTGAAGCATATTCATCAAATCTGGGTTTGACATGGCCTTGTATGTTAGGCAAAGGTCACCTCTGAGCAAGCGGTGGCGACTGAATAGAGCTGGAGTTCTTTCAGTCGGGCAGCATAGGACAGATTTTGAGACCCTTTATCCTTTTGGTGAGGAACTTTGTGGCCTCTCCAGCTGCTGCAAGTGTCGGGTCAGATACATTCGAATGGGGCATTGTACTCAATCATTGGTCTGATGAGTGATGAGTAAAGGGAGACTATGACCTCCCTTGATCTAGATGAGAATCCCTTCATGATAAGGTGGGCAATGTAAAAGGACTTCCTAACTACTTTAGCTACATGGGTGTCGAATGACAGACTACTATCAACCTGGGTCCCCAGGTCCCTGATAACTTCTTCTGTGCTCAGTGGATTGCCACCTATTTGGTAGCTAGGGGTAACCTTGTTTTTCCCAAAGGGTATGACTATGCATTTTTTGGCATTTAACTTTAGGCCATGGCTCTGGCACCAGTTATCCGTTTCTGTGAGACCCTTCTGAAGGATATCTGTGTCAGATGTGTTTTCTACTATGGCGCCCAGTTTGCAGTCATCTGCAAACTTTGTCAGCCATAACCCTCCTGTGTTTGCTTGTACTTCGGAAAAGTAGATGCCAAACAAGAGTGGGCCCAGGACTGAGCCCTGTGGGACACCACTTGTGACAGGCTTTGAGTCTGACATGGCGCCAGCAACTCTGACCCTGTGGGTTCTGTCACTCAGCCAGTTTGCAACCCATCTTGTGATGTATGGGTTAACATTTAAGCTGATGAGTTTTTCAATGATACCCGAGTGGGGTATTGTATCGAAGGCCTTAGCCAGATCGAGGTAGGCTGTATGGACTGCCTTTCCCTCATCAATGGCTTTGGTGACTGTTTCGAAAAAGTCAACCAAGTTTAAAAGGCATGATCTGCCTTTGACAAAGCCAAACTGGGTTGGATCCAAAGTCTGCAAATTCCTTATGTCTTTATTTATGAGGTCCATTATGATCCTCTCCATGGCTTTGCAGATAAGGCTTGTCAAGCTAATGGGCGGTAATTTCCAGGGTCTGTGGAGGCACCGCCTTTGTGAAGTGGGACCACAGTTGCAGTGCGCCACTCCTGGAGTGCGTATCCAGAGGTAAGACTTTGATTAAACAGCTGTCCTAGCTGTGGGTTTAATTCCTCATTGAGTTCGTGGAGCACACAGCCGGGGACACCATCGGGTCCCATGGATGCTGTGTTTTTTGCTTTGGAGAGAGCAGTTCTCACTTGGGCGCTGGAGATGTTTGGGGGCTGCACTCATTTGGTATAGATATCTCTCCTTTTGGGGGGGGGAGAAGTTTGCACTGAACCTGTCAGCCAGTATGTTGGCAATGTCTGTAGGATCAGTAATCTTCACATCATTTTGAACTAGTTCTGAGCATATCTGGGAGTTTCCTCCTAGGTTTCTAACATAGCTAAAGAAGGCCTTATGATTGTCTTTTGAGTCTTTAGCTATTTTTCTCTCGAAATTTGCTTTGGATGATTTTATGAGAGCTCTTAGTTTTTACTTATAGTGATCAAGGGTGTCTTACCTTTTAAGGATTTTGCTCTATCTTGTAGTAGCTTCCTCCTTTTGTTGTAGAGTTTGTTTATGGCTGGGGTCCACCAGACTGGACGCTTGCCTTTGGTACAAAGAGTCTTTGTTTTGCTTGGGATTGCCTTATCCATGCAGTCCTGCAGGTGCTGGTAGAAGGCGTTTGTAAGTGATTCAGCGGCTTGAGTATTGTTTTCCGCCGGCTCGGGGCCTGAAAGGAGACCACACTAGTCTTTAGAAGTGTGAAGTCGGCTTTTGAGAAGTTCTTTACTGTGGTCTTTTTTATTTCAGGTGGGGGTGGGATGAGGACCTCCAGCGAGATTAGTTTGTGATCTGATCTCACCAGTGAGGGGTATACTTCCGGTGTTGAACATTGTGCTCCCATGTTCGTGATGATGAGATCAAGTATGTTATCTCCTCTTGTGGGGATGGTGACTAGTTGTTCCATGGCATTTGAGTTTATGAATTCCAGGAACTTTTGGGCTAGGGTGTTTGGGCTTGAGTAGTGTTCCCAGTCTATATTAGGGTAATTGAAGTCACCTAGTATGACGGTGTTTGGTGATACATTTATCCCCTCTAGTGTTTTCAGGAAGGCCACAGTATTACATTTATTTCCTTTATCTTATGCTGTATATTCACATACCTGGTAATGATTTTAACAGTCTGTGATATCGAAGCACACAGTTATTTACCCAGACTATGGCCTAACTCACCCATGTTCCTGTAGTTCCTGTGGAGAGAAAATCTGTTATAATTTTGTGACTGCTACTGTAATCATACCTCTCAACTGTCCCTGATTTTCATGGACGTCCCTGATTTTGACTCAAATTTTAACTCTGTCCCTCTTAATCCCTCCTAAAACTAGTGACTTTTGGAGGAAAGGTGGTGAATTACACTTAATGAATAATGACAATAATTAAGAGTAATAAACTTCTTTTACTTCAGACAATGTGTATTAATTCATATACTCTGATTCTGTCAATGTTTCAAGTTAATAGCACTAATGTTTTAAAAGTGTCCCTGATTGTCCCTGATTTTTTCTTGACTTGTCCCTGATTCTGTTAAAATTTGTTCCCAATTGGTTGAGAGGCCTGACTGTAATATATTGTGTTACAGTGCACTGGATTCAAACCCTGGTCTGTGTGTGGCAAAATCTACTTCAGACAGAGCTACTAAGTCACTGTTACTTACTTATTGCCTGATTTTTGCCTAGAACTCAACTGGAAACAGTATAAGACCTGGTATTAGTAGTACAGATTAATAGAGAACTGCAGTGACAGTCGAACACACAGGCATGAAGTTCAAGCATGACAGAGATATTAGGTAACCTATACATTACTACTTAGAATGCAGGTGTACATAATATATTGTTGGTGGGTTGAGATATCTGTGAAGTGTACAGACCATATCTGATTATTGGGTTAGCTAGCTCACCCATATACATTTTCAGACAGAATATTCACAGTCTACAGTTATTACACTCTTATATTTGCCTGCAGCACCATACCTCAGAGCATGAATGCATATAGCTGAAATGCAAGGGTTAAACCAAGACAATCCAGATATACACAATATACCTTGGGCGTCATTTTTAATGCTTCATAGTGTTTTGCAGTACAGGTGTCATAATTCATTTCTTGTAAAACAACTCTGCATCTACACTTATTGCACAACAATCAGTATTAGATATACCTTGGGACAGATACTGGTATGGTATAGTGTTTTTGTTGCAGAACAGTTGTCATAATTGATTTCATGAAAAATAACCCTAATTCCACACATATTGCACAGCACAACTTTATCTGAAGTACCTACATACAGTTACTGGCATAGTTTCACATTTTTATAGCACGGCAGTTGTTTAACAGGTGTAGCAGTACAGCTATAATTCCACAGTTATTGTAGTAGAAACTTTATTTCATTTACTTTAACAATGTTAATACTTTACTCTTCCCTGCTTATTGCACTTCAGTTGGGAGTAGTCACTTATTGAAATACAGGTCTATGTCCACATTCATTGCAATACTATCTTTACTGTATGTACCTACTAGCAGGTAATGCTTTACTCTTTCTTGCTTATCTGACTATAGATTGCAAAATACAACTATACTCACCACACTCACAGTGCAACCTGAACAAGTATCTGGCATGAACCACAATATTGCAAGCCCTCTCCTCTGCAGCTGTTGAAAGGGAAGGACACTGTTATGCATATGAGTTTAGCAGATATTCAAGTTTAGATACTGCTGAAACACAGGAAATAGTACTTACATACATGTGGGACATTCCCAGCCCAGAATTCTTAGACCCGGGTGCCCAAGAGAGCCCCCTTTTGTCTTTTCAGGTCATCATGGTGGTGACGACACTGCTCACCTGTGTGACGGATACCAGTTACACTGGTGAGATCCTTTGCCAGTTGGTCCCAGGCCTCCGTCTTGCACTCTGAGCCCAGGTAACCTCCCTGCATCTGCTGTTCCTCATGGGTTTTTACAAGGAGTCCAACCATGGCACTGGACTCTTGAATACCCCAACTTTGTGCCCAAAAGTGCGAACCCTCTCTAACGCTAGCCATAGTGTATTCCTCAGAAAAAGCACTCTATTGAATTAAGCTGTATTCCCACTTGTTGAGCTTAATATAGTCTGTTTTCCCACCCTTACATGCCATTGGGCAATTTTTAAAAATGTGGTGCGGCACTTAGCACCACGCAAATCAGTG
Source organism: Protopterus annectens (assembly GCF_019279795.1). Lineage (NCBI taxonomy): Eukaryota > Metazoa > Chordata > Ceratodontiformes > Protopteridae > Protopterus > Protopterus annectens. Next base: position 430,645,098 of record NC_056736.1, on the reverse strand, counting down.
CAACTGAGCTGAGCAGTACTTAAACTGACAAATGCTTAGCAGTGCACAAATGAGATAAGCACAGCCAAGCAATGCCAAGAAGTGCCTAAACAGAGACTGTTTAAGCAGTGCTTAGCAGGTCCGAGCAGAGCTTAGCTTAGTGCAGCAGCTCAGAATTGAAAAATAATCAGAATAATTTGTATTTAGAAAATAAAGGCTTATGTACTCTTTCATCTATTCAAACCTCACACTTACTGCACATAAGGCCATAACTCTAACCAATTGGCTACATGGATATGTGCAATGCTGCTATACTTTTACATATACCTCAGAGCTAACTATAAGCACTGCTAAGCACCACTCCGTGCCACACAAACCTGATAGCTAAGCTTAAACCTGACATCTCGATCACAAATTAAATGCATTCAATTTCTATTTTTAGATGCTTGTCATGTGTCAATTGCTGCATGCTGCCCAAACTTAAAAAAAAAAGAATAAATACATTGACATCATGCACTTGGACAGTGCAAGGGGTGTGATACTCATCTGCAGACACAGTAACACACTCCCTACAGTGATCCAATAACCATGTTCCATGGTTCTCCCTCAGCAACACACCATCATTAATATGCCTGGAATGCTGCCAAGGGGAAACCGTGTACACAGATGCAGTAACTTCCATGTAGGGTCTACACTATGCCTACTTGCATTTTATTAAATCTGGGGGATGTTTTAATGCTACAGAGAGCATCCAGGCAGTGCAAGATTTCAGTGCCTTCCAAACTTCAAGACCAGTAGCTGCACAGACAGGAACTAAAGGTGGAGGTATAACAAGCATACCTCTAGGTTGTTTAAACAAGAAGATGAACTGGAGTTTCTACATGTAGGTCACCATGGATGAAATCCCACACCATATCCTAGCAATTTATAGGTCACCCTCTATGTCCCATGAAACTCATGGCACATATTTAAACCTTTTGAAGAGACTCACCATCAAATATATCACCTTATTTATGGGGGGCATTAATTATCCTTCTGTAGACTGGGGATCCTACATGGCCCCAAATCTGACACAGAGATTCCTACAGTTTGTAAATAAAACACCCTTAACCAATTAGTGCATACACCCACTAGAGACTGCAACATACTGGACCTCATACTCACAAATATGAAATAACACTGCACCACCCCCCAATGTCATGCCCTCCTTGGTAAGGTCTAACCATAAAGCTGTCTCTTTCAAAATCAAAATCAACTCAGTAACCACAGTAAACCAAATAACAGTTAGGACCTATTCCAAGGCAAACTGCCATTTATTAAGCAACAGTTTGTCAAATTTCTTTGCCCCTCCAAATCCATTAAACACAGCAACCTATGCAGAATTGTTCACAGAAACTCTGTGCAACCATGTTAATGGCTGTATAGAAGCTGCTGCACTTACCACACGTATGCCTAAAACTAACTCTAAAAACAAACCACCACGGTGGCATCACAGATTAAAAATGTTATCAACAAAGGTTAAAACATGGCTAAAATCAAGAAGTGTAACTCCCATAAAGAAATAAAAACTCCCTCATCAAAACAAACTGGCAGCTAAGAAGGCTAACTAAGATGAATAAACCCAAGTCTGAGGTCAAGTTAGTATCAGAGGCAAAAGACAATAATGCAACCTTCTTCATCTATGTCAGAAACCTTAAAGGCAATACACAGCAGTGTAATGAACTGGTAGTTAATGATATCACATTCACTGAGCTGGGTGGTAGAGCTTATCTGCTACCTGACAAATTCAGTTGCAACTTTAGCCCTCACTTGCCCCTGCCACCACACAAGAAATGTCTTCAAACATAACCCCTCCAAATACAAACAGAGAGCATGTCCTGGCTGTGATCACTAAAGCCAAGAAAACAGCCACAATGGCCGCCAATAATATCCCAGGATGTGTCTTGAAGGGTTTAAAGCATGACCTATCAGGGTCTCTGGAGTTACTGTTTAACTATAGTCTTAAAACAGGCTTCAAGCTACTAGACTGGAGAGCTACAACAGTCATCCCAGTTCATTAGGGTGAACCATGAACAGATCCCGGAAACTATAGACCCATTAGCCTGACTAGTCTTTATATGCAAAGCCATGAAAATAATTATTATGGAAGTGATCAACAAAGACATAGGAAACCTTCAAATACAGCATCCATCTCAGTTTGTTTTTTTTTTTCAAAGGAAGGTCATGCCTACTGTACCTGGTGGGCTTTATTGAGAAGGTAACTAGGGCAATGGATGAGGTTAAAACAGTGCATACTGCCTACTTAGCCACCCAGCAGTGTAAACCTTGGCTCAAGATGACTGTCACTGTGGAAGTGACACCTCAATCCCATGTGCAAAATGGAAAAAGGGGGTTGAGGCTGGATGGATGGATGGATGGATGGGTGGATGGATGGATGGATGGATGGATGGATGGATGGATGGATGGATGGATGGATACTGCCTACCTTGACCTGGCTAAGGCATTTGATACAACTCTCCACTATGGCATTACTAACAAACTTACAGATTTAAGAATAAACCCCTATATAACATGCTGGATAGCCAGCTGGCTTACAGATAGGACCAAGGAAGTAAGGATTCTTGAGACCACCTCCTCAAAGAGGCCAGTCACTGGTGGAATCCCACAAGGCTCTGTGCTGGGCTGCTCCTCTTTGCCATCTACTTCTCAGAAGTCAAGGATAATGTTAAATGCTTCTGGCTGACCATGTTTGCAGAAGATTGCAAACTGGGAGTAGTCATAGAATACCCCCTAGATGTGAAGATCTTACAGGAAGATCTAACACAGGCAAATGACTGGTGCCAAAGCCATGGCTTAAAACTCGAAGCAAATGAATGGATTATATTACCTTTTGGGAAGCTGGCCACCCCAGGAAACGACATCATCAATAAAATACTCCTAAGAGCAGCAAAAACACTTCCATGATAGTAGTTATTTGTCATGCTAAGACAAAGACATACAAAAGCATTGATCCTGTAGCATATGTGAACATATGCATGATAAAATAATGATGCTGTAGAGGTATCTTTAACTGGGAGATATCAGTAAGTGGATGTGTGTGTCATGCAACTTCTCTCTATGATGTAGTTCCCTAAAGCTGTTACTTAACTATGCAAACAAACAACAATGTATCAAATATAAATATATCCAGCAATAAATGCTGTGTTTTAGTGCTACTCCACATTTTGGAACTTCTGAAACTATATTCTTCAGTCTTTAAATTGTTCTTCTGCAGATACTTTTTTTACAGCACTGCAGTCATGTGCATCAGAAAAAAATTATTTCTTATGTTCAAATTCTCACATATTCACATTAATGTAAAAAGAAGTAAAGTAACATCAATGTTACATATAACCCAGTTAAGTTTTGAGTCATACTCTTTCATTCAGTATGTTTTGCTTGTTTCCTTACTGCACTGTTCATGCACAGTTCTTCATCGCCGCAGGTCTTGTTACAACTATCAGTGCCCTCAAATCTGCTTGGTCATATTTTCTAAATATCAAAACTCTGGATACAGGAATTTAAGCTGCATTGCACTGCAAATTGAACTGTACAGAAGAAGGCAGGAAAAGTCCAATATGCAGCAGCACTTCATGTCACAAATGAGCCATGGCTAAATTTGTTTTACACCTTTAGTCTTAAAGAAGAGGACAGATGCAAGTCGGCACTCCTGAGAGAAGATCACAGGCCTGTTACCAGACAAAGAGTCATTTGCAATGCATTTATTTTTGTAACACATTTGTTTCTTCATATGTAAGGCATTTAGTTTTTGGTGGACCACAAAGAGGTTCAAGATATAATAAATAGTAATGTGAATCATCTGAAGCAAAATATAAATAAATATGCAAATAATGAATAAACAAATAAATACATAAATAACAAAGACTGCAATCCTAGATACTTGCAAGATTTACTGACAAGGGACAGAAATGTCTGTCATCTAAAAAGTTATGAAGTCAGAAGCAGACTTGACATACCAAAGCAGTATGTGAGTAGAGTGAGCTTTTAAGAATTCAACTCAGAAAATGACATAAAAACTCACAGTGCAGAATAAAATATATGATTGCCAACAGGTAAAATAAAGTTCAAAATCAATAAAAAATTTGAAATTAAAAATAGTATTCCCAGTGATTGTATAGTAACCAAAAGGGAGACTTGTAACTAATGAGTAATGAGACATGATACCATACAACTTTCTGCACACAACCAACCACTACCCACTACATTAACTATTTATATGCTACTATGAAAACATTGCCCCTGCCTTTGCCACACCTCTTTCTTCTCAGCTCTCATACCATTCCTTTCACTAATATACCATACAGCCATCATCTTACTAAACCTCCAGTCTTCTACTCACCATCTAAACTTTCATTTCAACTCACAATGACATTAAGTCAATTGCTATTGCTTTGTGCACTCACAACACTAGCTCACTTGGGGGGCAGATCCTAGATGGCCAACTGGTAACAGCATTTTTTCAGAGCTCCACAAAATCAGCTTTAAAAAACAGGAAAAAATTAATATTATCAAATAAAATCAATCAAATACTATTGATAAGCCTTTATACTAACCGGATATAAATTTTGGTATAATTTCTTCAATATGTTCCTGTCAAACCAACCTGGAGAATACTATTACTTGTGGATATGAACAACTCAAAGAATTCACACTCTGAAACACCCTTGAGAAAAGAGATTCAGTTGATATCTTCCACTCTACAGGAACTATCCTTGAAAATGGATGGTTTCAAGAATAACCTTGAAAATCTAAGTGAAAAATGTCAAAAACAAACTGATGTTCTCAGAGAATTATTGCAGCAACAACAAACAAAAATCTCAGACGTCGAGACTTCTCTCTGTGATATAGATGGGAGACTGAAAGAGGAAGAAATTCAAAGCGATTTCCTTTTACAGCAGTACAACTGGCTTATCAATAAGATAGATGACCTAGAAAACAGAGAAAGGTGAACAAACATCAAAATATTTGGTCTTCCAGAAAAAACTGAAGGTGAGGACATTATTTTTTTTTAAACTCATGGCTACCTGAAATTTTGGACTTAAAAGAAAGACTATCTAGTGGCATAGAAAGTGCTCATAGGTCCATAGGCAAACCTATGTCTTCCTCACCCAATGCTTCTCCTAGATCAATAGTAGTCAAATTTTTGTCATATATTGATAAAGAACTTGTACTTAAATCAGCATGGAGAAATAGTCCTTTAAAATACAATCAACATCAAATAAGATTCGATAATGACTATTCTTCCAGAGTCCTAGAAATGAGGAAGAAAACATGGCACTTGTTACACTGCTTAAACAAAATAAAATAAAAGCACAACTTGTGTATCCTGCAAAAATCAAGATCCTCCACTTAAATGAAATGAGAACTTTCAATAATTTAAAAGAGGCAACTTCTTTCATCAAAAATAATAACATAATAATTCCAGAGGAAATGGACTGGGCATCATCTTTGTCTTTAAAAAGATCTCCGGAGAAAAATTCTTGGACTGATGTCAAGAAGAAGAAACAAAGAACTGATTCAAAAAGCACAGCAGTTACAAGTTCTCTCAAAGATTCAACTAAAAAATGAAACTCACTCTAAAATAAACTAAGCGTATGTATAACATTTGATTTGTATTGCTTATTACTATATTTCTCTTCATGTTTATCACTCTTTGTTTTCTTCATTGTTTTCCCTGCTTTTTAATATTTCTCTATCTCCTTTCTCTATGCTATAAATGCTTTCATGAGTATAAATTACCTCAAAAGTAAATCTAATTGTTATATTATTGATTAATAACACTGATTAACAGTTGTGTATAGTTTTGTTCTTACTTTGACATGATTCATTGAGATAGAAAGGTAGGGAAGGGATGGTATGATATAGAGGCATGTGAGATTGGTACGAAGTTTAAATCGTGCAAATATGTTAAAAGTTTTTTTTTTTTTTTTATTAAAATATTTAACTTTAAAATAAATAATTGGATAAAAATGTTGAGAGACAATAAATAATGTCTGTTTTAAAGCCTAGTTTACATCTAGTTCGTAAAACAGACTATTTTTTCAAATTTTAACGTTCGTTGGTGAAGCACGAACGTACAACATAGTTCAGAAGAGTTTCCGTGAGCTACTGAGGGTGCCAAATCACTCGCAGCTTTCTGGGCACTTAAAAAGGGAATTAACTCCATGTATGTATGTATGGATCAGTCTTAAAATTGGCTGCTAATATATGCTTCTTTCTATAAAGCATCTCTACAACTCAGCAAAAAAAAAAGGAATGCAAAATGTATTATGAAGGACAGTGTTTACTAGTGCACATGTTTAAATCCTTGACACAGTTTTCTGTGCTAAATCAGACACACCTTACAATTTATTACCTTGCTTATTTACAGATATACTTGTCTTGATACTGTTCTGGAATTACAGTGACTTTCTGTGATGACATGTCATGTTATGCCTAACAGGTGTTTCGTGATTAATAAATATTGGCAAGCCTACCATATATCTTTTTATAACAAAAAACTATAGGACATCTGTATTTCAAATAAGTATAAGTAGTTGGTTTTACATTCCTTACCTCACAAACAATGAATTTAAAATCATAATTAGTATTCTATATTGGTCTCAAGTAAAGAATTCCCATTCCACTGGCTTAATTTGGTTTCAGATATTTTTGACATAACAAGTTTTCTCTTTATCTGCTAACTTTAATCTTTAATTGATGAATGGATGCTCTTGAGCTTGTTCATCAATGTCCAAACAGAGCTCTGATATGCTAGTTGTTGTAGACTAGTGGTGTTGTTATAGCTAGACTGTCTATGGTTTTTTGGGGTTGGATATTAGGTAAATTAGCTAGGACAGTATAATGAGGAGAATAAGCGAATACGCTGTTTGTAACAGGATCGAGAGAAGTAGAAATAGGACAGAGGGAAGGTCGAGGTGAACATAAGGAATTACTCAGTATTTAATGGCTTTGGGGATGTTGGCAGGCAACACTACTGGCAATTAAAATGGCTAAGTGCAGAAATATATGTATGCTTCAAGAATGACAGCGTAGTAGTAGGGCAGTCCGAGACATTGTTTTGCATCACAGACACTGTGACAGGTCTTACACAGTTTGTACCATGTCAGACAGCTAGATAGGCTATATTCATGAAAAAAGATTAGCAGTTGTAGCTTTCCCGATTGGGGATAATCACAGCAGAGTTTTGGTTAGATGGTGATTGGTAGCGGCTCTTTATGATGCTGAGGTATTAAATTTCAACACCAGAAAGATAGATTTTCACATAGCCACTTTTGATTGTTATTTCCTAACAACTGACTGATAGAACTGAACTGATATATACATCACCATGAGTTCCTTATTGCTATTCTACAATAGTAAATGCGATGGGATTATGTTTGCAAGATTCTATCTATGCCTTGCATAGAGGTGCTACTATAATGTTTATGCTTGCAAATCTAAAGGGGTACTTTATAATAGAATTTCTTGTAGATACAACTTGAACAAATTTAATCTCACTACATATTCCAAATATAAATTATTTGATTTCCCATCCAAGTCTTTACTGAATTTAGTCTTTATTTGTTCTCTGTTTGTCTTTTATTAGCCTTTGTAGGGTATGTACATTCTGAATTGCTAGGTCACATAACTACACTAAAGAAAGCATTATGCAGCATTTCTTTCCACATTACCTGCCTTTTGATTTCTTTCAGTTTATTCTTATTTTATCATAAGCAATGTATATCACATATTCATTTGTCAAAAATTATTCAGTCCATTTTACATATGTTATTTGAGTTAGTGCCATGCTTTGTAGTTTGTCGCTTGCAATCTATTTATTTGTAGCAAACTAAACCCAATTTAAGATAATGTGAGCAGACTAATATGGTCTTTTAAGGGGACAGAGGTAAGGATTCTTATTAAGATAGAAGATGAGACACAGAACAGATAGTGCATAGATGTATCTATACCTGCTGAAATCACAATACTCTTGGCTTGTTGTAAATTCAGATTTCTTTTTCAATTTGTAAATAGCATCTGTACATTAATGCACACAGACATAGTGTCAATTATTTCTTAATCACATGTAGCTGCCAATTTGTTTATGACCAAACTTGTAAAATCTTTAACATTTAGCAGAACATGCAACTAAACTGACAATAACTTTTCTCTTATTAGGTTATTTACTTATTCACAGATAATTGCATATATGTTATTAACTTTCATTGGGGAATTCAAGGTGATAGATCTCTTCTATATACCTTTGAAATAAAGCTTATAGCAAAAAGAATATTTTAGTAAAACACATATATCTTATAATATTTGAAACAACCAGCATAAGCACTATAGCTGACTGTCTTTATTAGTTATGTATTAGCACAAGCCAATTTCAAGATATTAAAATACTATAGACATGCCATACTATGGTCAATATTTCATGTGTTCATTCTATACATGAAGGTTAAAATAGAACATGATTCACAGTTCTTTACATAGTAATGTAATTTCTTATTAAAAATTTCAAATCCAGCATCTGTAGTTTGCACATGGAATCATTCACTGGTTTTCCATGTTAACATCATATTATGTGCAAATATAACACAGTATAACACATATTCAAGGTTATTAAGCATGCTGTAATAATTTCTGATTTGTGCACAAGTTGTTATGATCTTGATAATAACAGTGAAATGCATCTTCAGATTTAATAGGAATATGTATGTGTAGAGATATGTGTGGTATAATATAATGTTGCATTTCACACAATTTCTAAGGTGATGACCTCACAGAACATATTGTATATATTTTAGTATCTGGTCCAATGAAAAATGTTTAAATATTTTTACTAAGTTACTTTTCAAACATATAAATTGGCATGGGAAAATGCACTATAGAGCATAACAAATGTAGTAATGTATGTATGAATATCAGTGTAATACTTAATATGGCATGACTTATGAATCAGTTCAAAGGTACACAAAACTTGTTTAACCCATAGAAAAGACTGATTTATAATGATTTCTGATGGGAAATTTAAGTTATTTGGCATTCTATTGTTGCTCTCATATTAAAACCACTATGATTAGCATATCTCCAGTAAATCATTATGGAGCTTACAGAAAATTATTTGCTGTTAAGGTATGAGGGACAATCTGTTGGATTTTTTTTCATCTAACAGATTGGGAATGTATATCATTCCATGTCTAGTAGGAGTATTTTGGTATTACTAATTTTATTACTAGATGTAGTTGATTTTGTTTTAAAATTTTTTCATTCTTATGGACCTGAGTTGGACTACAACATATATCTAACAACAGAAAAAGATAGGAATGAAGAGTTATATGAGCAATCTATATATCAAAATAGAGTACTGGGTTGGGTTCGAACCATAAATCTTACTGAACTAAATAACTTACATGGACTTGACATTGCTTTCTATAAATGTTAATGGCTAGAATAACCCTAAGAAAGGATCTAATTTATTAAGATATCTAAAAATTAATAAAGCACAAGTAATATTTCTCCAAGAGTCTCATTTTAATACAATTGATAAACATATCTGGAATCCAAATGAATACTTAATATTAGCCCATTCCTCACATAAAAAAAAAACAAGAGGAGTAATAACTTTGCGGAAAAAAGTATTATTAATCCTCAAATTATTTACAGTTATGAAGATAAAGAAGGTCTCTTAACAATAGTCATAATAAAATATAATAATAGAATTTGGACATTAGTTAACTTATACTGGATTCCTGGTATGGGTATCGGAACTGCAAAAAAAAGCATTTAGACTTTATAAGTAACACATATAAAAGCAATTTGATATTGGCTGGAGATTTTAATTGTATTTTAAATATTTCAGAAACTACAAATATTAGAAACCTATGTCTCAAGCCAATAGCTAAATTACTCATTAAATGGATTGAGATTCATAATTTAATTGACACATACAAATTTAAAGAAAATAACTCTTTACTATTTTCTCATCAAGACTATAGATTTAGCACTCATACTAGAATAGATAAAATTTATGTTTCACATGATTTAAACACAAAAATAGTAAATTTTAAAATAATTCATTGTCCTATTTCAGATCATAATGCTCTTCTTCTCAAAATTCAAATGGAATTTAAAAAACTAAATTTCTTAACACGAATACCAGCCTATATTACAAAATTAAAATAATTTAAACCCTGGCTAAATCTAGAATTACAATTTTTTAGACACTAATTATACTGAAGATTTAAAAATAATAATGATTTGGGATACTTTAAAAGTCTATATATATGGCAAAATTCTTGCATGGTATAGAAATAAAAGAAAAGAATGGGAATCAGAGTTAGACAATATACAAAAGAAGATCATAAGTCTTAAAAATAAGGACCTAATAAACAACACTGATAAGAAAACAATTGAGGATTTAAATAAAAAATATAATGAAATTCTTACTCATAAAACAGATCTAGCATTGGAAAGATTAAAATTAAATTCTTACTCCACATCACCAAGATACATGCATAACTTAGCATCCAGGGTAAAGAAACAATCTAGACTAAATAACATTACAAATATCATTCATGAAGGGAAAAATAACAAAAAGGTTTCTGATATAAGCGAGATTCTTGATACATTCAAATTTCATTAAAAATGAAATTGGATATATAAAAATCAAATTGCATACAAAGAAGTTACAAATAGTATTAAAGAAAGCAAAAGTAATAAAGCCCCTGGAATGTATGGTATTATAATAGAACTATATAAAATGTTTCCACCATCCATAATCTCACTATTTCACAAAACCTTGCTTGAAGTTCAAAATAATAATATAATTCCACCTTCTTGGAGGTATTCACTAATAGCACCCATAATAAAAGAAAATAAGGATCCTACACAATGTAATTCTTATAGACTGATTTCATTACTCAATAATGACTATAAAATCTTTATGTCTATTTTAGTGAACAGAATTAAAAAATCTTTAATACACGTAATAAATGAAGATCAAATGGGCTTTATTTATAATAGACATACCTATGACAATATTCAAAGAGTATTGACACTTATAGAGTATCTAAATAGACAAGATCAGGAAGCCATGTTATTAACTGTAGACATAGAAAAAGCCTTTTATTCATTAAATTGGGAATATTTATTCAGGATTTTAACTCTATATGACTTTCCTCCTACATTTGTCTCATTAATAAAGAATACATATAAAAATAATCTAGAATATGTAAAATTAGGACCTTTTACTTCTGAATCTTTAGCTATAACAAAAGGAACAAAACAAGGTTGTCCTATGTCCCCTATATTATTCGCTCTAGCCATTGATCTATTTGCTTCTTCAATTCAGTCTAATACAAAAATAACAGGCATTGATGTATATGGGAAATATAACTCTAAGATTATGTTATTTGCAGATGACATATTGCTTACACTATCTACTTCAAAACAATCTCTAAAAGAATTAGAGAAGGAAGTAGAACATTTTTATTTGATTTCAGGTCTCCATTTTAATAAGTCAAAGTCTAACTTCATGTTATTAAACAAAAAAAAGGACTTAATAATAGAAGGGAATCATATAATGGACAAACAAGTCTCTACAATAGCTTAATTGGGGATTACCTTATGTAATAATATAAAAGAAACTCTTTCTATAAATTTTAAAAATATCTTAGATAATTTAAAAAACTATATATTAAAATGGAATAAAATTTATCTAACCTTTGAAGATAGACTTCAGTTAATAAAAGTGATTCTCTTACCAAAAATGTTATATATAGCACAAGCCATTCCTATGATACCAGATAAACATATTTTAAAAGAAATAAACACAATTTTATTAAAATTTGTATGGTATCCAAATAAAAATAGAATAGCTCTTACACATCATATCAGATCATGGGAAAAAGGAGGAATACATTTTCCAGACATTGAGACATATATAAAAGCCTTTATAATCAGAATAAGTTTAAATTGGATTGATCCTAATTATTTTTCAAATTGGAAAACCTTACACACCATCATCTACTCCAGAGAAAACTCTTTATTAAATCATCTTATGCTAGACAATCAAATTAATAAACCCTGGCATATTTTATCGATAGGAATCCAATATAATATTACAAGACCAACCAACTTAGACTTTATAAATAATATATTTAACACATTTAGAAAGTTTGTTATAAATAATTCAGACATAAAAAATTGGATAGAGTTAATAACTCCTTTTGGTTCTACTAAGAATTTTTCTAATAAATTCCATAGGAATATATTTTCCTTATGGGAAGCAAGAAATTTTTCTTGTTGGGAACAATGTATAGACAATCAAGGAGTAATGGATGGTCAACTAATAATAAATACATATGATCTTTCACCTTCAGACTGGCTTGTCTTACAAGATATTTTACTTCACTCACAAGATCTATATAGGTTAATTAATAACTCTCCTTTTAAAGTCAGACCAAAATTTATAAATTATTTATATGACGTTATCTACGATAATAAAAATAAGAAAAATATAATTTCAAATGAAATATAAGACTACTATTAACCAAAACTTTGGGGATTTCATTATCAAAGGACATTCATTAAACTTATCTCTGGAGAGTAAAATGGATCTACTCTATTCTATAAAACTAACATCAAACATTCAATACTGGAGAATTTTCACATGGAAATTTCTACACAGATCTTTTCTTACACCCAATAGAATAGCTAAAATGAATCCCTCACAAAATGTTACTTGCTGGAGATGTCTGCAAAATTGTAAAGCAGATTGGATACATATTTTTTATGATTGTAGTAAACTTAACAAATATTGGGATGATATTGGTATTTTTCTCCAAGCCATATTTACTGATTCTTTTGTTTTATCTAAATCGCTAATTTTGTTGAATGTTTATGAAGAATCTACAATGAATAAAAAAAAATTATATCTGTTATGGACTATTCTAGCAGTTGCTAGAAAATGCATAACCAGGAAATGGAAATCCACTTCAGAACCATCATTTGAAGAATTCTTGGGATTACTAAAAGAAACTTCTACAATGGAAGTCAAGGTAAAGGAACTAAGAATTTCGCCTAAGCCATGGACTAACAGTCCTTGGGGAAAGATCTTTACAAACCCAGACTCTATTTAAAAGAAGAAAATTGACGAAAACATCTCAACTCATAAAATATATAATATATGACTCAAATGGTTATATCTAATATTTCTAACTCAGTCCTTATGTATATAATGTATATAGTTTATTTATCTGTTTGAAATAGCACAAATGTTTACAATTGAAATTCTAATACTTTTGAAATAATTCAATAAAAAAGTTTTAAGTACAACACTAGCTCACTTCACTAACTACCATACGAATCCCACGTCATATACCACCTTCATCACAAACACACAAACATTACATCCCAAAACCCTCTTTCTCTCCCTGTCTATCTCTCCTTCTCTGTACCAACATACATGCTCAGATATGCTCTCTTAGAGATATATTAAAGTTAAGAAGAGTACTTTATTAGCGGTACTGAAAGTCAGATACAAATAAAAATGACTTGATATCTCTACTCACCCCACCTCTATCCTGAAACTTAGTGGAGATATACACCCTAACCATGGACCCCCACACCAACTGCCCACCATGGCCAACCCATTACTATCTAATGTTCTAAACACAATCTTACCATCAGGTAATGAAACTAACCTCATTCTTTTTATCATTAACCTCAGAAGCATCTTCAACAAAATTCATAATATCCATGCATATCTAAATGTTTACCCCACCAGGCATTCCAATAGCCATTTAAACATGGCTAACACAAGAAATAACTGACAACAAAATTGATCTCCCCAAGTTTTATCATACTCAGAATGAACAGAAATCTTAAAAGAGCAGGTGGTATTGCTATTATTTATAAAAATAGTTTAGAAATAACTCCAGCCCATCTAATGACTCCAAAATTTAATAATGCTTGACTTCTAATTGCATACATCAAAATCAACCAAAAGAAATCTATATATATCTCAGCTGTATACATCTTACCAATCAACATCCTTAGCCTAAAATATGCTACACTGGATATCTGACAACATCCCTAGGAAACCTACATCTTAGGTGACCTTAATATAGACTGACAGTCTGTAAACCACAGCAACCCCAAGGACTTTAGTCACCTATTTGGTTTCACCAATCTAACAGGCTCTACCGCCAGAGTAAACAAAAACACTAACAGACAGTCCCCACTGGACTGGATATTCACAAACAAACCCCATAACATAGAATCTACTGGTTGTTTACCAGGTACTGTAAATGACCACCTCCCCACCTATGTAATCAAGCAACAACATGGTACACCCCCCAAAAAATAAAATAATCTATAAACAAGTACACAATTTAACCAACTTGTACAAAGACACATTTATTACAATCCTATTCCACTACAACTGTAATGTATTGAGTGATGCCCCTATTTGAAACAGTTACAGATTTCAATTACACCTTCCGACATGTACTAAATGATTTAGCACCAGTTTCGATAAGAAGGGTAAAATCTAGAGACCAAACATTTCAAGCTGCAAAAAGATAAAGCATGGAAAGAATGGTATAGGAACAAAATACAACATGCCTACCGAAATTTTAGATATCTCAGAAACTGTACCAAAAATCCTTGATAAATCTGGCAAGAAATAATACTACAGTAATCTGAAAAACAAAAAAACAAAAAAAAAACAACAAAAAACCCCCCTAAGCTGTTTAATTCCTCTCTAAGTAAAGTATTACACCATATCCATACCACTTCACCCTGTCCTTCTACCTCAAACTGAGAGTCTATTGCAACTGAGTTCAACACACTTATCCAGTCAGTTCTATCATTAAACAATGACCATCTCACTTCACCTCTCCAACTTCCATCTGTTGTGGAAAGCAACACACTATCTTTTACTTTTCAGCCTGTCCCAGCATCAACCGTAAAAAATTTACTAGCCAAGTTAAAAGCAACAACCTTGGCTGCCGATAACCTTCACACCAAGCTCCTCAAAATAGGTGCAGAAACACCAGTCTTCCCTGTCTCCATTGTAATCAACTGGTCAATAACTGAAAACTATGTCCCATCCATCTGGGAAAAAAACATTATTATACCACTTCATAAAGGAGGTACATCAACAGACTTAACCAACTATAAACCAATTGTTATTCCATCATCCTCTCTAAAATCCTTGAGAAATGTATTCACTCCCAGCTTATGAAACATACACCCAAACCTAAACTCTTCTTCAACAACCAAATAGATTAAAGGCCCAACAACAGTACAACTACTGACCTCCTCAACTTCACAAACATAGTAAACCAATACATAAATGAGGAAAACCTTGTTTCTTCTCTTTTCCTTGACCTTTCCAAGGCATTTGACACAGTGTCCCACCAAAAGCTCCTCTCTGAACTTGAAACACTAGGTTTCACTTACCCCTGCCTCTCCTGGTTTAACAGTTATTTATGCAATCTTCAACAGGCAACTAAATGACAACAAAACCTTTCAGAATTTCAACTATTCTTTGTTGGTATTCCCCAGTGGTCAATATTTCATGAATAAACTTCATACCACTACAGCACTTGCCAGTATTGTATAATATGCCAGTGATTCAACCCTTATCTGCTCTGCCCCATCCATAACAAAATTCCAGGAAATCACTCAAAAGTCATTCAGCAATGTTGAAATATGACTAAAAAATTCTAAGTTGGTGCTTAACACACACAAAAAACAAAAGTAACGCAATTTACTCCAAAATAGTACCTTAATCAGAAAGACACATTTCATTTTACCTCAAGTAATAATATAAAAATATAAACACTAAGCCAAACTAAATGACAACTTCAAATTTGATCACCACATACTTCACACTATCAAGAAAACTCGCTAAAAACTCGACTCTCTCTATAGGGCTAAACAATAACTGACAGGTCACGCAAGGATTATCTTAGCAGCAACATACCGCCTTCCTACTCTGTTATATGCTTCCTCTATTCTTACAGATATCAGCACTACATATAAAACTAAACTAGCCTCCTGCTACAAAACAGCTAAATTTGTACCCAACCAAAGTTATAAAGCACACCACTGCCTTACATTAAAACATTTAAGCTGCCTTGAACTCCTAAACCAGTTGACATACTCACAGCTAATCATTGTCCACAACTTATTGTAATCTCCAGACAAATGCCCAGTATAACAAAATACTCTATGTACTATTCACTTACTAGAAAACTTTGCTGTAGTGATACATTTTACAGTGTATCAGTAAGATATTCAACACCGCTGGAGACTCTTTCTACTCTCATTATGGGTCAAAACTCTGGAGAGAAATCCCTACACAGTTAAAACAGATAGAAAACTTAGATTGTTTCAAAACTTTGCTTAAAGAGCACCTATGCCAAAATGTGTCTCTGCTCTTCTTTCTCACATGACTGGCTTTACTCAGATTATTTTCTTCAACTCTCTCAGCCACTTGGCTTCCCGGTCTTTGTGTACCTTATCACTTCTCCTCATAATGCACATATTTCCTAAACTCTTACTTTCCCCCTTCTCTTACACCACACCACTGACTACAAACCTTCCTCTGTTCATTTATCATCCTGCTAATTTCCATGACTTCTGCTTTCATTTCTCTTTTCATTTTAAGCTACATTCTACTTGTTTGTCTTTAAATTATTACTAAACTCAAAAACACCACAGTTTGATCTTTTCCCATTGCCATCATGCTATAAATGCATAATTATTACTGTATGTTATATCTTTATTCAATAGACAATTTATGTTAATTTTTTCTTGTTTTTTGTGTTAAAATGTTATGTTCATATAAGAAATATTTAAAAAATATTTACAAATTATGTAAATAAGCTCATGTATAGATGTTTTTACCCTGTATTTGCCCAGTCAGACTTTTCCTGGTCAATAAAAACAAACAAACAAACAAACAAGCAGATAGACAAACAAATAAATAAATAAAATGATGCTCAGTGCAAGCAGGTTAGATACAGGTATGAAAAAGCATGCTGTAAAGGCATTGATTGGCTGTCATTTATACAAAGCAAAATACTTTTATTGAATATCTACAAAGTGCACTGCTGTATATGTAGCTTTAAGTTTGTTTGTGGTAGCATTTCATATCTTTTAATTTTGTTTATGGCAGAATTTCATAGGTTCATAGGTTGGTACTAGGCTATCGGCCCTAAGGTCTATACAAGCCTAGCCATAACAATTCCCCTGGATATTTCTTCCCATAATATTTACTTCCCTGGACCCCTGTCTATCAGGGTGATTGACATAATCCCTGGGGTGAATTTCCTATCTCATATCCGATCGTCAAGGCTCCTTTTGAAGAGGGCCAAGGAAGTGCTCTGCTTGACATGTATGGGCAGTCTATTCCAGAGTATGGGGAGTGTCTGAGTCAGAAACCTATCCCTCCAGCATGTTTTGTTCATTTTGATAGCAAGGTTTAGATCCCTGGAGCATGTGGCTCTGAGTGATTGGGATTTCTTTAAGTGGAGCATGTCCAACAGCTCAGGGTTTGACATGGCCTTGTATGTTAAGCAGAGATCGCCTCTGAGTAGACGATATGCCACAGAGTATTGCTGGAGTTTTTTAGACAGTCAGAATAGGGCATCTGCTTTAGGCCTGTGATTCTTTTAGTGAGGTATTTCTGCAGCCTTTCCAGCTGTTGCAGTTATCTTGCAAGGTACATACCAAACGGGGCATTGTACTCTATAATGGGTCTAATGAGGGATGAGAACAGTGGGACAATGACCTCCTTTTTCTGGATGAAAACTCTTAGTGATGAGTTGTGCCACATAGAAGGATTTCATGACTGTTGTGGCGATGTGGTTATCGAAGGTGAGACCACTGTCCACCTGTGTCCCTAAGTCTCTCATTACACTTTCGGTGTTTAATGTACTGCCACCCATGTGGTAATTCATGGGTACATGTTTTTTCCCAAAGGGGATAACCATACATTTATTCTTGGCATTAAGCTTGAGCCTATGGCTTTGGCACCAAGCATATGTTTCTGTAAGGCCCTTTTGTATAATACCTACATCATTTGGGGATACAATAATGGCTCCCAGTTTGCAGTCATCTGCAAAACTTTGTTAGCCAGAGTCCTTTAGTGTTGGCTTGCACTTCAGCGAAGTAGATGCCAAACAAGAATGGTCCCAGGACTGAATCCTGAGGTACTCCACTTGTCAATTGTCTGGAGCTGGATTTGGAGTTGGCTACTTTTACAGTCTGGGTTCTGTCAGTAAGCCAGTTGGCAACCCATCGAGTGATGTAGGGATTTATGCCCAGCTTAGTAAGTTTATTTATGATTCCAGAGTGGGGAATGGTGTTGAAGGCCTTGGTGAGGTCCAGATCAGCTGTGTGGACTGTCTTACTCTCATCCACAGCTCTGGAGACTGATTCAAAGAAGTCAATCAGGTTCAGGAGACAGGATCAGCCCTTCACAAACCCAAACTAGGTGGGGTCCAGTGTTTGAAGTTTGCCAATGTCTTTGTTTATAAGTTCCATGATAATGTGTTCCATGCCCTTGCAAATCAGGCTTGTCAGACTGATGAGATCGTAATTCCCGAGATCCAAGGTGGATTCCCCCTTGTGGAGTGGGATAACTGTAGCTGTGCACCACTCAGTGGGCACGAAGCCTGAGGTGAGGCTATGATTAAACATGACACTTAGATGAGGTGTCCGTTCATTTTGTAGTTCATATTGTACACAGCCTGGGATGTCATCTGGTCCCACGGATGCTGTATTCTTAGCTTTGGAGAGTGTGGTTTCTACCTGCGTGGTCTTGATTACTGTAATTTGGCAATCTTTTTGTATTGAGATGGGCCCTTTAGGGGTTTAGAGGGGGGTGAAGTTGGCACTAAATCGATCTGCCAGGATATTGGCAATATCCTTGGGATCAGTATATTTAATGCCATTCTGTTGTAGCTCACAGCAGATCTGAGCATTGCCATTTAGGTTCCTGACATAACTATAGAATGTCTTGTGGTTGTCTTTGGAATCTTTGGCAATTTTATTTTCGTAACTAGCTTTGGAGGATTTTGAGGGATCTCAGCTTCTTACTGTGGCTGCTAAGGGGTTTTTTGCATCCTGGAATTATCTTCTTTTCTGCAACAGTTTTTTTCCTTCTGTCGTATAGTTTGTTTATGGCAGGCGACCAACAGATTGGCTTCCTTTGTTTGGAGGAGAGCATCTTGGTTCTATTTGGGATGGCATGATTCATGCACGAGTGGATGTGCTCATACAGTGCCTTAGTACAGGATTCAGCAGTCGAACTTTCAGATCCCGTCTGCATGGGTGTCATGAAGTTTCTCACTTCTGACTTGAGTAGCATGAAGTTGGCTTTGGAGAAATTTTTTACGGAGGTTTCCTTACTGGGGGGTGGAGGTAGGATGTGGATGTCAAGGGTGATTTGCTTATGATCAGACCTGACCAATGAGGATGTGACCACTGGTGTGGCACATTTATCTCCCATGTTGGTATATGACCAGGTCTAGGATATTGTAGCCCCTGGTGGGACAATGGATTAGTTGATGCAGGGTGTTGGAATTTATGAATTCCAAGAACCGTTGGGAAAAGGTGTTGGTACCTGAGTAATTTTCTCAGTTAATGGCAGGGTAGTTGAAATCACCCAGTATTAGGGTGTTTGGTTGTATATTAATATTTTCCAGTATGTTTAGAAAGGTGTAGTGAGAATCTTGGGGCATGATGGGAGATCTGTAGCAAGCTACAATTTGGATTGCAGTCTTACCTAGTGTTAGTTGCACCTGGAGAATTTCAGATGCATTGTGTTGGGCAACTAGCCTAGAGGTGTGAATATCCTTCGTGAATATGGACACTCCTCATTTCACACCAGACACTCCTTGACTGTGCTTTCATATTTGGAGGACTGGGGTTATTTATCTCGTGGCAGTAGCTGTTTACCTGGTCTATCTGAGCTGGGAAGCACACAAAAGGGCTCTAAGTATTTTTTGCACTTCTCTTATATACTGTGACTGTACTTTAGCAATTAAAAAAAAAAGTATTGCCAGCTGTTGCTTTAAGTAGTTATTGCACTGCATTACATTGGATCTGTTACGTCTATATGTATAGCAAAGAAGTACAGAGACGGAGAACATAAACTGCAAAATGCATTTAAAAAGTATTTATATAAAGCACCTCTGAGATTGAAACATTGTGTGCTGAAGTCTTGCTGCAAAGTGAAATAATAGCCAGAAAAGGAATTATAAACAGAAGATAGTTTAAGTTAAGCATATTTACAAGAGCAGTATGAAGATTTTCTAGAAATGGAAGTAAGATTATTCTGGGTACTATTACAGATGCCAATGATGGAAAAAATTAGTTTTATAGACGTATTGATGGTGACTTAGAAGAATAGTTAATTGAAATAAGTCATAATAAGCAGCTGGAGCTAGAGTAAGACAGAAAAAAACATTAAGCAAAACGATGTGTGAGTTTTATTCAAAGAAAGCTGTAAGCTGAAAGAGTGTAAAAAAGTAAATAAAGAAGAAAGTATTTGTGGGTGTGTTTTCATCTTTATATGTATGTGAGATATAGAATGAGAGAGAGAGAGAAACAAATGTGCAAGTGTAAACAAGTGAGTAACTGAGAGAGAGGTTGAGAGAGGCATTGAACACGTACCTCTCAATTTTGCTCATGAATTCTGGATAACACCAACTTTATGTGTGGAGAAAGACCTAATATCAGGGTCAGCCTTTGACATCCCACACTTTCCAAGCAATAAGAAATTTAAAACTGTAATATTTGAATTGATTTACTGACAGGAATTTTTAACAATTTACAAGAAAATAAAACATTGAGTTACAGATGAAAATTAACAAGTGTTGAAAGCCTTGTGGGTGTTGCACTGCCTTATACTGCAAGATGTTTGTCATTCATTTGATCACAGTGAGACATCTGAAGTTTACACAACCTGAAAAGTAGCTATACTTGCTAGGAACATTTGAATGTGTGTGTGTGTGTGTGTGTGTGTGTGTGTGTGTGTGTGTGTGTGTGTGTGTGTGTGTGTGTGTGTGTGTGTGTGTGTGTGTGTGTGTGTGTGTGTGTGTGTGTGTGTGTGTGTGTGTGTGTATATGTGTGCACGTATATGGTACAAGTTTGAAACATGAGGGGGGAGAAAGTATTTTACATCAAAAATATAGAAAATTTTTATATACTAAAAAACACCAAACTGATTAATGACTACAAACAATTTAAAAGATTACCCATTGGGCGTCGAGCTGGCACCTCAGCACCATAAAAATCTACTACTGCCAATCATTAGCAGACCAGAGTTCTGCTGTGGTGACCCCTAACCGGGAAAAGCCGAAAGAAGAACAACCCATTATTTGTGTGCAATAATGCCCTCTTGGATGGCTGTTAAGAGGGACATAATAGGGCTTCCAAGGGTAATGAGATCATCTGCCTGTGGTGTTTTCCCTCAAAAATTCCTAGTGTGTCTGTTATTTACAGATAATAGGTTCATAGGTTCGTAGGGTCATACTAGGCTATCTGCCCTAGGGCATTTATAAGCCTAGCCAGAATGTGTTTGGCTTTCGCCACCCATTTTAAATTTATTTTGCTATGCCCTTTTTCGTGGTTAGTATACTGTGCCTCTGTCTAATAGTGACACAGAAGTGATACCCGGGGTAAACCTACGATCTCCCATCCACTCATCAAGATTCCTCTTGAAGAGAGTCAATGAGGGACTCTGCCTAACCTGGACTGGGATTTTATTCCAGAGTGAAGGGAGCCTCTGGGTTATGAATCTGTCCTTCCAGCTGCTGAGGTTCAAGCCTCTCGAGCGCGTAGCTCGATGGGATTTGGATTTTCTGAGGTGCAGCATGTCCATTAATTCCGGGTTGGACATGGCTTTATACGTCAGGCACAGATCGCCTCTGAACAGGCGGTATGCCACTGAGTAGAGCTGGAGTTTCATTAACCGGGCAGCATATGGCATCTGTTTGAGCCCTTTGATCCTCTTGGTGAGGTACTTTTGGGGTCTTTCCAGTTGCTGCAGGTGTCTGGTAAGGTACATCCCAAAAGGGGCATTGTACTCAATTATGGGCCTGATGAGGGATGAGTAAAGAGGCATGATGACCTCCCCTGATCTAGATGTGAATCCCTTCATGATTAGGTGGGCTATATGAAATGTTTTTCTAACCACTTTGGCCACGTGGTTGTCAAATGAGAGATTGCTATCAACTTGGGTCCCCAGGTCCCTAATTACTTCTTCTGTACTTAATGGATTACCACCTATGTGGTAATTTGTGGGCACTTTGATTTTGCCAAAGAGGATGACTATACACTCTTTGGCATTTAGCTTGAGGCCATGGCTCTGGCACCAGTTGTCTGTTTCTATGAGGCCCTTTTGGAGGATGCTTGTGTCGGCTGGAGAGTCGATTATGGCGCCCAGTTTGCAGTCATCTGCAAACTTGGTCAGCCACAGTCCTTCCGTGTTGGCCTGTACCTCCGAGAAATATATACCAAACAAGAGAGGTCCCAGGACTGAGCCTTGTGGGACACCACTTGTAACTGGTTTGGAGTCTGACATGGCTCCAGCAATTCTAACCATGTGGGTTTTGTCCTTGAGCCAGTTTGCAATCCATCTAGTGACATAGGGGTTTATATTTAAGCTGGTGAGCTTATCTATAATGCCCGAGTGGGGTATTGTATCGAAGGATTTTGCGAGGTCCAGGTAGGCTGTGTGGACCACCTTCCCCTCGTCAATGGCCTTGGTGACTGTTTCAATGAAATCAACCAGGTTTAAGAGGCAGGATCTGCTCTTAACAAAGCCAAACTGGGTAGGATCCAGTGTTTGTAGGTCCCCAATATCTTTATTTATGAGGTCCATGATGATCCTTTCCATAGCTTTGCAGACCAAGCTAGTCAGGCTTATGGGGCGATAGTTTCCAGGATCCGTTGAGGCACCACCTTTATGGAGAGGGACCACTGTTGCTGTACGCCACTCTTTGGGCACATATCCTGTAGTAAGGCTGAGATTGAACAGTAGTTTTATGTTTGGGTTTAGCTCTTCTTGGAGTTCATGTAGGACGCAGCCCGGGACACCGTCTGGTCCCATTGATGCTGTGTTTTTTGCTTTGGAGAGGGCGGCTCTTACCTGAGCATCTGAGATATCAGGGGGGCAGCACTCTGCTGGGATAGATATTTTCACTTTTGGTGGGGAGGGGGGGGAGAAGTTTGCGCTGAACCTGTCAGCTAGGATGTTGACAATGTCTGTGGGTTTGGTGTATTTTTTGTCATTTTGGACTAATTCTGAGCATATCTGGGAATTACCACCCAGGTTCCTAACATAACTAAAGAAAGCCTTGTGATTATCCTTAGTGCCCTGTGCAATTTTTCTCTCAAAGCTGGCCTTAGACAATTTTATGTGTGCCCGTAGTTTTTTGATAATACTGATCAGTGATGCCTTCCCTTTTTGGGATTTTGCTCTATCATTTAGTAGCTTCCTCCAGACAGGACGTCTGCCTTTGGAGGATTGGGTCTTGGTTTTATTTGGGATCGCATGATCCATGCATTCCTGAAGGTGTTCATAGAGTGAGTTTATAGAGGATTCTGCGGTCTGGGCCGTGTTTTCCACAGGCCCAGGGGCTTTGAAGGATTCCACCTCAGTTTTGAGGAGTGTGAAATTTGCTTTAGAGAAGTTTTTCACTGTGGTTTTCTGGGCAGGGGGTGGGGTCGGGATGTGAATATCCAGTGAGATTAGTTTATGGTCTGATCTTACCAGTGAGGGATACACTTCTGGTCTGGAGCATAGAGTCCCCATGTTGGTGATGATCAGGTCCAGTATGTTTTCCCCTCTTGTGGGAGTGGTAACAAGTTTATAAATTCTAGGAACCTTTGGGCTAGGGTGTTGGAGCTAGAGTAATGCTCCCAGTCTATGTTTGGGTAGTTGAAGTCGCCCCATATAATGGTGTTTGGAGAGACCTTCATATTTTCCAGTGTTCTCAGGAAGGCCGAGTGGGGTTCCTGGGTTTGGGAGGGTGGTCTGTAGCAGGCTATAAACTGGAAGGCATTTTTACCCACTGTTAGTTGCACATGGATAGTCTCTGATGCTTCGTGCTTTGCCACCAACCTGGAGGTGTGGGTATCTTTGATGAATATCGATACTCCCCCTCCTTTTGTGGTTCGGTCCAAGTTTTGGGGCCGAAAAGCATGGTATGAGGTATAACCTGGTAGTGCTGGGGTGCTCTCGGGAGCCCTGAACCAGGTTTCTGTTACTGCACAGATATCGATGTTCTCCATGCTAAGGAGAGTTTCAAGTGCATGCATCTTGAGGTTTAGACTTCTGGCGTTGAGTAGCATTACTCTTAGTTTCTTATCCCTTGTGATACCTATGGTGGTGGGTTTATCTTTTGAGCCTTGCCTAAAAAAGACACTATGGGGGTAGCAAGAGCCTTTGCCAATATCCGAAAGCCCAGGGGTGACAGGTGCAAGCCGTCCCTAGCGAAGCATCGTGGCTTGTCAAGCATATCATCCCAAGCTGACAGGCATTGGATCCCCTTTGAATGACACCAGTACTTAAGCCAATTGTTGAAATTGATCATCTTGTCTTCATATTGTGGCATCATTCTTGGTGAGGGTAAGATGCTACTCAAGGTCAGGGTCATACCGGCCTGGGCTACATGCTCAGAGAGCTCCTTTATGTCCCTTTTCATGTAGTCCAGGGAGGTACATCTCAGGTCATTCACACCAGCATGGACAATGACTGAGTCATATTTGTACTTGCCTTGGAGTGACCTGAGTGCTTGTGTTATGTGGCGGATCCTACCGCCCGACAGGCTGCTCACCGTGACCCTCTCCTTGTTCAGCCTGGTGAGCGGGATGTCAGTGTGCCTGACGATAGAGTCACCTATTAAAAGTGTATCAGGTGTGTTGTCTAGTCTTAAGGGCTGTGACTGTTTGGCACACTGTCTTTGTGAGATATGTGTTGCACGTGTTTTGTTTTGGGGTAGCGGCTGCTTGGGTGTCTGCTTTGGAGGTCTCTGCTGCTTCGGCAGATCTTTATTTAGAGCCTCCGAGTATGTTTTTGTGTGATTATGTGTTTGGTTTGCTGTCGTGGTAGGTCTATGTGAGACTGGAATTGTAGTGAGTGTGGTTTCCTTCTCCTCCTGACTGGTTATGCCAGTACTGAGTTGAGAGAGCTTAGCCTCCAGTTTGGCTATATGGTTGCATCTCTCACATGTGTTGGAATTTGTTGGGAGGAGGAGAGGGTTGTCTGTGTACATGAGGCAGTTGTAACATTGCCTCAAGATTCCCAGATTCACCAGCTGGACCAGAGAGGAGATTGACAACTGACCTTTGGAAATGCTAGAATAATATTGGGAATTCCTTAATAATTGAAAACCAGGGCCAGTGGGGAGTGAGGGTGTAGTGCTTTAAATTTTTAGTGCTGACTTATATAATTGCTTTAGTGAGCAAGTGCCAGGTAACTTAAGTGCAATGTGTTACAGGTAACTTAAATGCAAAAACGACAAACAGTAACTTTCTTTCAAGTGAAACAAGGAAATAAGTACAGTAAGCAATGCAGATATCACTAGTGATCCACAGAAGCACTGAGAAGCCGCGTATTAGGTGGAATTAGCGTTCCAGGGAAATAGCAAGCAAACAAACAACAAGCATATAAACAAAGCTAGATTCAGCAGGCCTGGATCTAGTCTATGCTACAGCAAACAAGGTGTACCAATTTCAGTAAGATACAGTTCAAATATTCAGGCACTATAAACCTTTAACCAGAAATTCCCAGCTCAGAAGGGCAGAATCCAGCCTCTTCTCTCACAAGAGTGCAGACCACAAACCTTCTTAATGTAAAATAACTGGCCTGAAGCCCAAGTGCTTAAACCAGAACTAATACACTTTAAGAATAACAGACACTGGGCTCTCAATCAGCAGTTCCCAACTTAGAAGGATGAAAGCTACCTGTCCTGCCACCACAGTGCATGCCACAAACCTTCCTAATGTAAAACAACTGGTCTGAAGCCCAAGTGCTTAATCCAAAAGACTTAGAATGATAGCTACACTTTAATCAAGTTACTACCAAGCAGTAATAAATACAATTGAATACTTTAGAGAATGCCTGGATTAGTGCTCAAATTACACAAACAAAACTAGATCCAGCAGGCCCAAATCCAGTCTATGCCACAGCAAACAAGGCGCACCAACTTCAGTAACTCTGCCCACCTCACCCTGGCAGGAATGATTGCTTCATTAGGAACCTCCAGGCTAGTCAGCCATGGAGCAGAGTGGTCACAGATTTGTTTCACGTGTATCTTATTTGTTAAATAAACCAAAGTAATCAAAACAATAGATACTGTAAGTGTCAGTATAGTAAATGCATTGAAATCCAGTTTTCAAGACAAAGCGTATCTGATGTTGTGATATGAGAGAATCATCCACAACATATGATCAAAACATTTAAAGAAGAATGGGAGTTCAGACATAACTACAAACAAATATTATAATGGACATTCCAGAATACTAGCTGTATAGATGCCAGTAGACAGTGCCAATATTTAACAGTTGTGGGTAAGCCAAAACAAAGAAATATGAGTAATTCATAAAGCAGTGACAGCTAAGTCATGTATAGTTCCAGGAAAGGATCTGAGTGTATACAAAATAATTAGACAGTCCCAGGATTCAGTAAATTCCATGTACACTTCACACAAAGCCTACATGGTGTTTACATGTGTGAGTAGTGAAGCACGGTAACCAGCAGCACTAATTAAATATTCATGCCATGCACCACATTTAAATGTAAATAAGCATGGTTTTATGGCTGGCAACAGTGTTGCCAGCTAGGAAACCATGTAAAGTGACACAGATAGCAAACCTGGTTAACTCAGAGCACAGTAGCTTATTGGGATTTCATGAAATGCCACAAGGATTAGTAGGGCTTAACATATATTTACAGTATGTATATATTTCAAACACAATACAGGACCGTGCATACAGTGCAGAATATTGTGAAATCCCATTCCTGGTATTCTGTACAGAAGTTGTGTAAATGATCTGTAAGGGTACATGGACTGCCATGTAAAATAACAGTCAGGGGAAGTGTGCATATTGGATAGCGACACACAGATGAAATGTAGGAATGAACACAGGGAAAGAGGAAAGGTGAAACAGCCTAATGTACAGCAGATGAGGGCATTTTAATGGAAGACAGTTGTAGCTAGAACACCAATCATATATCAGCATGGAACAATAGGGACTGCACATTGAAAATGGGAATCATGTGACTGCCACACAAGGTGACATAACAATAGGGGTGATATATTTGTGAGATAAAGTATACTTGCATGAACAGTGTATAGGACATCTATCAGGGATGTTATATACAATTGGGATAGGGTGCATGTTGTGAAGCTGTGCAATCTGATTTGCCTGAATATCAGTGTAAAGTCAGCAGAGGCCTCCAACAAGTGGGACACAGGTAGAAGCTCTTAGACAACAGTAAAAGAAGCATACACAATCATGGACAATATCAAAATAATACCACCAGTAATCCCATATGTCTGACATAACTTATGTGATTCTGAGTGATCAGAGATGGTTCTGCACAAACACACTTGTATAACTATTAGGACATGTCAGCAATCTAGCTGAAGGTGTTAGGAGGGACACTGCTATACCTCTATGTGACATTATGATCAATAAAGGCTAGTTGACTGGCGTGCATGGCATATATATATATATATATATATATATATATATATATATATATATATATATATATATATATATATATATATATATATATATATAGATAGATATAGCACAATCCACACTGACGCGAATGTTATCCATGCCATCAATGCTGTCAAACAGCTATGCATGTACTGTGTGCATCACTGGAATAGTTATCACACACGCATCTGGTCTATGGGTGGTCTCACCATCAGACAGCAATGTATTTGCAACAAAAAGAATACCTAAGTATGGCCAATAAGATATGTGAGAGCTCACTGTGGCAAAGGTGGCACACTTTACATCACTGGAAAATGTGTACGGTGGTACATCAAGAAGGGTGCATTGTACACAGTTATTGGTGTGATGAAGGCTGTGAACTATGGAGGTATTATGGCCTTTGATGCAGATGCTCTTCAAATACTCAGTAGTTGTGTTGCATACAAGGGAGTAGTCAGCACTGTGGCCACATGCTGGTGGATGAACCACATATCATCTACCCCAGGATGCAGGTCACATACCTATTGGTCTGACTATAGGGTGTGATAGCTACATTATCCTTGGGTTGTGTGTTTGCAGTCATGATGTAACAAATCAGTAGTGGTTGTTGGAGAGAAGATGTTGGAGGCCTGAATGAAATGGACATGTAGGCATATGCAAGTATCAAAATAGTTTCAATCCATGGGATTTTAAGTGGTAACTGTAGGATTCACACTGGTACTCTTCTGGCTAGATACACACACACACACGCACACACACGCACACACACACACACACACACACACACACACACACACACACACACACACACACACACAGCTAACCGGCTAATTGCAGTGACAGCAGAACCCCCTATCTGTTTAAATACACAGGATACAGAGCTCAGTACTTTACACAAGCACCATGGCACAGGTCTGACTTTTACAAGGCTGCAGTACAACTTATAGTGGATGACATCAGCAGTGGATGTTGGACAGAAGGTGTTAAGAGGCCTGCATGAAATGGATGTGTAGGCATGTTCAACTGTGAAGATAGCTCTAGATCTGCATGTTACCAGATTGATGTGCATTGCATATCACACAGGATTTTGTTATCAATTTATGTAGTGTAGTTAATATATTTGTGAACATGTATTGAGATACCAGGGTTGCAGTGCACGGGGGAGGTAACACATGGCTGCATTGTAAATATAGGGCATATTGTTAGATAGGGCATTCACTTTTCGCATGTAGTTCCACAGCATAAAGAGTAAACAGAGCTAATATGTCCTAATATTGGCTTTGCATAGCACAGCAGTGAGCAGCAAGTTTACACAATGGTTGGACAAGTGTTTGCACATGCAAGATACATATTTCCATTACTTTCCCTGTTTGCACATAGTTAAGTAGTACACATACATGAGGCTTAATGTGAACATTCTGAGAGTTAGCACCGAGTGTATAAAACACACCTGCTGCTTAACTGACTCTGTGGCAGCAGGTGTTAATGCACTGACACATTTCTTTTTGAGCCGAGATGATACTGAGTTTGAATCAAGGTGTATTTAATACTTTTAAATAAGCAGTGATAAAGCAATGACATTATTTGTATTGTGCATTCAGCATGTTTGACTGTGTGTTGATGTATTGCAATGGGTTTAAGAGGCACTGCAGGGAGGCAATCACAGGATTGTAGAGCCACTCACCATCACTTGGCATTGATGCACAATGCCAAACTCTGCACAAACAGAGATGCAGCAAGGGAATACATCCATTGCTTTTTTCTGGTACTTAGGTGTGCTGTGTGTGATTCTATTTTCTGACCAGATTGTAGGTGTTAAAATGGGGTAGATAAGAAAGTGGTGAAATAGAGAGAAAGCAGGGGGAAGTACAAAATTAAATCAATACAGGAATGTGCAGGAGGGAGGTAGGAAAGAACCACAGCTATCCATTTATTCAACAGTGCAAACTGAAAATATGTGCAGAATATTAGCTGAATTTGGACAGTCACCTCCAGAAAGAGGGGTGACAACAATGTAATCGTGGTGTATAGACAATTGAATCAAATCAAGTGTGTCAAGATGACACGTGTCTGAAATGAAGAGCTATGTATGGGGCTACATTTTTTTTGTGGGACAAGTGCCCATTTTTTTAATTCAGTAAGAGAGGAATGCTGGGTAATGGACTTTGATATTTCTGGGTCAGGTAAATTGGGTAGGTGAAGAAGCAAATGTAAAAAAACAAGATAAACAAAACAAACAAGACAGGATACAGGGACAGTGGGTGCACAAAGGGCTGGAGGACACTATGATTGGGATGAAGGAGGGGGCAACCCAGGCTCATACCCATCAAACATGGAGACAGTGAGAATCTAGTCCTCATCTACTGGACTGTCATCACTGTCCCCTTACTCCACTGGCAGATGGACTGCTTGATGTCTTCTCCTCCTACATACCATGAGAGACAAGTCTCTCCAGCCAGCGTAGGTGTACACTAATGGTTTGGTATACAACTCTATGCACCATTCCTGGCATTTCCTGGCTGGTGATGAAATCCCTACCTCTGCCACCACTCTCAGAGAGTACCACAACATCAGCTGCCAGGGCAATATTACCTGAGAGTGCAGGTAGTGCAGGGGTAGTAGAGGAAGTGCTGCCAGTGGAAGGGGGCAGGCTGTCCTACTGGGGCTGGCCTACCTCACTGTGCTGTAAAGCATTTAGTGATTTGTTACAGATATGGATGATATGGAGACATTTTGATGACACATAATAGAAAATAAAAAAAAGAGAGATAAGAGTTGGGGTGAGAGAAAAAAAGAGATAAAATTAGTACCATCATATGTGACATACAATGCATTAACACAATTATACAGCTATTTTATCTTAAAAATTACATTTAAGTCAACATCCTAACAAATACAGACTATAACTAAAAATGTCTGAAAGTAATCCTTGAATGTGCATATATTGCACACATGCTTGGTCCAATTATACAGATTAAAGTTAAGAACAGGGCAATTATGCCACTTGTATAGAGTTTAATCTATGTAATATTATTAAAGAAATACAGTGTTGTATAGTTGTTACTTGCGGTATTTGAACCCAGAACCTCTGACTACAGTCTTATACTTGATTCCTAAAGTTGTTTTGTGCTACAGACTAATGCATGCATGCATACTTGCTTTTTCAGTTTGGATATGCATGTTCAATTTGCTACAACTGTATAGAAAACCTAAAATCTATCTTTGACTATTAAAGCTAAAATAGTACTACTTTTATGCTGCAAAATACAATTAGCGTGTCATACTTCTCATACATATAATTCATATCAGCTCCACTATCAAAAGTGTCATAAGTAAGACCGAATATAATTAGAAATGGAACAACAGTAACAATTTTTGAATTGTCCTGTATTAGAACCCAGAAACATGTGCATGGCCGTCCTACACTTACACCTGTTGCCACAAGAATGTTGAAATAACACTTGCTTCCCTCAGTCTCTCTATTTGATCAGCATGAGCCTGGTAATTAAACTCTATTTTGGCATTAGCTGTGGAAAGAACAGAAAAGAACAGAAGAGCATTATGCATAACAATTTTGCTTATATTTGATTTTGTATTAAAATACTCTTTTATTAGATACCTACACAGCAGTGGGATGTCACCAGTTTCAAATTCAGTCAATTGTTGATTGATGGAATCCCTTTTTCACCTTTGTAGGTTGTTAAGATGGTGCTGCCACTGTTCTCCAGTGTGTGGGATGCCAGCCCCACTGGATACAGTCTGAGCCAAACTTCTCCAAGCCTAAGACTTCTACTGGGAGCCATAGTACTCCTCCTGCAGAAGCCTTTGGCTGTGTCACTTTACCAGGATTCAAATAAATATCCTGGACTCCTGAACATCCCACCTTTTCACCTTAAACTGGATACCTTCTTCTCTAATGCCAGACATGTCTAATACCAGAGCTAAAGCAATGTCAATTAATGATTTCCTACCAATTCCTGTTATCGTATTTTCTGGTAGTGTGCAAACCTGAGCAATGATGTCAACCATGTTTGCGTGATGTTAAGAGGAGAGTGGTGCTAAGCAAGGTGGAAAATATTTTAAATTAGATGGTTAATCTGAGGCTTGACCTTAGTTTGAGGAGTGTCTGCTGCTGTAGCTTAGAAATATATTTTGGAAAATTGGAAGATAACTGTTAGGTGAGTTAAGATTCCAGACATGTACTGGGGGCATACATTTCATGACCTCACGCATGTTCTTTTGACTTTATACATTAATAAAATGGATTTTTAAAGTGTGGGATTCAAACCAAGGCATAAGGGATAAAACATTTTCTTCCACAGTAGTAATTTTCTGTATTTGCCACAGAAGAAATGCTCCTCAGACATAGTCATGAATCTTTTAATAGATGACAGTTTGAGGTATTACATATGTATGTGTGTGACCTGAAAATGTTCTTGTATATAGATCCAGTTGTGTATGTGTCTTAATAGTGAAGGCCATCCAGGTACAGAGAGTATAATGATACTTACAGAAATATAGCAAACAGTGTGTCCTCAGTCATACATCTGAAAACACAGTAAGGGTGCCTTAGCCCTCATACATATATTTCATATCAGCTCCACAATCTAAAGTGTTATAATTGAGAGTGAATATAATGGGAAATGGATCAACAGTAAAAATGCCTTCAATGTCCCGTATTAGAACCCAGAACCATGTGTATGGCAGCCCTACACTTAGACTTGTTGCCACAAGAATGTTGAAATAGGACTTCAATTCATTGCTATAAACTGGACTACCACAAAAGCACAAATAGGTTGCAAACCATCTACTAGAACCCAGAACCATCTATATTCCAGTCTTACACTTAGACTTGCTGCCACAGGAGTAGTTACATGACAGTTCCATAATTTTCTATTCATTCTTCAGTTTTGTGTGTTAACCACCATGCAATGCCACTTAGAGTGCTTGCGTGATGCTCCACAGAACTCATTGAATGTATCCATTTTCAGTTATTGACTGTCTGCATCTTGTCTGCAGGTGTTCAAAGGCTGCAGGTGTTTGAGAGCCTTGATAACCACCATGCAGTGTCACTAAGGGGTGTTGTGTGACGGAAAGCGAAAACTGTAACAATGTATCTTTTTTGATCATTCAACTTTTACAGATGCCCTGTAAGCTGAGCATCACACAAACACGATAAGCATAGCTAAACCTGACAGTCATTGTGTTTCTCCATTCTCTTGTTTGCGCTAAAATGCACAACACGCAAACACTGTCAAAATAAAAAAATAAATAAATGAAATGAATAAAAGTAGTCTATGAAAAACCTGCAACAAAATGTTTGCGGGTACACATCAAATATTTTTACATAGGTCTGGATTGTAACACTCACTCAAATGAACATTCAGAACACAGCAATGCTGTTTTATCCCTGTTTGCCACACAACCAGCTTTGCAGCAGGGAACTGAAATCATTCTCCATGCAACCAACTACAACATCTTCCACAGTACTAACAAACCATGTGGCAGTTATATCTACATGTATTAATTCTGGAAGTAGTGCACTGAGTGATCACACAGCCATTTATGATTACTGCTTGCAAAAATGCAGCTCTATCTTATCTGTCAGTGTTTGTTGCTCGTTCTTGCATTATCTGACCAGTAATCTGAGACATGGGTTCTGTAAGGCATTCTATATCATTTTCCTTAAAATGTGTGAGGAAGTTAAATGGCAGTATTATAAGGTTGTCAACAAATGAAGGGGAGCTTGGCTGTTACTGAAAAGAAACTGTGAAATGTGTACTGCTTACTTACATTTCAAACCTTGATAAAGTTACATCTACACTTTGTAAGTCTAATCCTAAACACCCACTGCAGGTAGGGAAGTCTGCATTGTTGCTGTGTTTTCATTCTCCCTACCAGAAATCATTCACACTTGCAATCCATTAACATCAAATATTGAATGAGTGCCTGCACTATCTTTACATTAGCTACACGGAGCCATGCATTTGGGATTCCACAATTCTAATGAGTTCAAACCCAATTTGCATATCCACCATGCTCACAAGTCTGAATCTACACCATAAAAAGGCAACCATGTAGCTAGGGAGCCTGAAGGTGAAGAGATTTTTTATGAGGAGAACACAGAAGAAGATATTCCATTGGGATCTATCTGCACAACAGACTATTGACCTTGAGAAGGTATGCTTGTATTTTTCAGTTATATACAGCATATGCTGAAATTAAGAAAAATCTGTTTATATATATATCTATATATATATATTTATATATATATATATATATATATATGTGTGTGTGTGTGTGTGTGTGTGTGTGTGTGTGTGTGTGTGTGTGTGTATATATACATATATATATATATATATATATATATATATATATCTGCATTAGCAAATGCTACTTTTATCTATATGCATTACTTAGAATTGTACTGATGGCATGGACATGTTTGTCAGGGCATTCCACAGGTATATATGATTGGCAGTAGCTTAAAATGGAATGTTCTGTGTTAAATCTATAGACATGTTTCTGGGACAGTTCATTTGATAGCACTTTTAGCATTTCACTGATGGGTTGTTAGCCAAATGTATCATTTGCCTGTGCTTTTGGGGGTGTGGTGCAAAGTTGCATTTCTTGTTTTCACACAAACAAAGATATGTTGCAATTGTTACTCTCCTTTGTTTTGCATCCAGCCTTGCTTAGTGTGAGAATGTAATATGTTGCAACCACACAATTCTTGCTTTTTATATTTCAATATCTTGACTGTTTTATGTTTCTCCAGTGGGTAATAGTGAAATGCTATCTTTTCTGTTTTGTCTGGAAACAAGACTTTTTTAAGTATGTGATACTTATGTGTATTATTATGTGTATTATCCTTATGTGTATTATCCTTCTGTTGTGTTTTATGTCACCTAGGGCTATGGCACCCAGGCGTCTCAATCCCCAAACCCCCACCCCTTCAGTGACCCTCAGAATTAGGTCATTGTGGAAGCTTTTAGGCAAAATGATGACTTTCTGCTTGAGAGGGAACATGGAGATCTATGTTAGGATGAATGCACATTTGGCAACAGATGGTTGTGGATGCGAATGCAGTAGGTGGTCACCCCAGGACATACGATCAGGTATGCCATAGTGCCACTGACATGATCTCATGTGCACTGAGGAGAAGAGCTGCATTGGCCTGTGATTAAATTGGTACTAGGGGTGGCTGCTAAAGAGCCACCACTAACAGCAAATGAAGAGTTCCTGTCCACTGTCAGGGATCCAGACAGCTCATAGGAAAGTGCAAAAAAGCATGTCCTTGGTTCTACTGTTTCAGTGACAACACATATGTCCCAGGAGGAGCTTTAAGGTAGACTTATGTATTTCAATTGTTAAATACTCTTGCATAATAAAACATTGACAACAATACATTAGTTATGTTTAACAATAAATTGGTTTGTGGGGGGAGGATTATAGGTTCCTACAGTTAACAACAAATTCTGATTGATTACACATGTACTTAGCTTGGACTTGCCATCCAAGTTCTTGTTGAAAGTATAGTTAATAGACATATAAAGGGCAACAAGTTTTAACCCTCTGTATTACTGTGTGATCATGTTGCCCTTCATTTTTGCATAACTTCTTCTAGGAGCATTGTCCATGGGAAACATAGCATCAACTGCACCTGGTATGCCAGATATCTTCTTTGTTAGTGGTAATGTTCTGTTCAAAGAAGTATATAATTTTATCCGAAGTGTTATGTGGGTATCAGGACTGTTGTCTGTATTGCTGCACTATCAGTAGTACTGGCACCACTGTTACTTTGTTAGCATACATCTGACAATAGTAGTGTAGTTATTAAGTTCTTTCCTGTGTTTGTTGCTTATTATAAAAGGTGCTTCTGACAGCGGAAGTGTAGGACTCTTACCACCTCATATCAGAGTACTGGCAGACTCTGATGATGATGTTGGCCAAACAGAGGCACATTCAGGGGTGTAGAATTTGAGTCTGACACTGAGGTTGGAATTCAGCCATCCCCTGTAATTCATCAGACACAGCCAGTAGGCCTATGCCAGCCCATTCCAGTGAGACCTCTGATATTTGACAAGTGGACATTGAGACACTCGATCAGGGAAGTGTGTTTACTGTGGCTTCAGTGTCTGTTGAGTCTGGCCATAGCCAAAGTGTGGGTGAGGTGCTATGCAGGAGGGTTATTAGAGGTGCTTGAAGAAGGCTTGTTGTCTATCCTCTACCTGATTCAGATGTGTTTTCCCTTGCCACTCGACATATGTTTAGGGCCATCATGGAGGCACAGGCATGTTACCATACATCCTCCTGAGAAATGCTTAAGGTTGTTGATGTGGTACAGGCTAACACGTGTGACTGCCTCCACCATGTTGCTGATTCAATGGAGCAGATGAATGACATGTTGAAATGGGTGGTGTCTGTGATGGAATGTCTGCTGACAGGGGGACAGCATCCTTATGGGAATAGGTCAGCCACATCATCTGCTGTTAGCCAATATGCCCATGCTCAATCACACTCCCATAGTGGCACTACCTCCACTGCTCCATCAGTGGTTGAGGTGTCCACAGCCAGATGTAGCAGGCCATGGTGTCATGGTCCCATGTGTCCTCTTGAAGGGAGTTCATCCAGCAAACATCAGTCATATTCAGGTAGTAGCAGTGCATCTGACCATGGGCATGGGCATACCAGTGCTACTCCTGGCAAAGGCAGTTCTCATGATAAGGTATTACAACAATGAGCTGCCATTGCTACCATGCATGGCTCACAACTGTCTGACATACCAAGACATAGAGCTAGCACAGACCTTGGCTGTGTTTATGCAGACACACACACACACACATTTAATCTGAATGACCCATGCAGGCACATACACAAGAGTTACATGGTTTAGCCATGAATCTTAAAGCTCATTTTGTCTCACTGGCCATTTGTTACTTTATCCAATCGTCTGCCTGATTCTCTTTCTTATTCACACACCCATAGACCTTTTGTGTCAGCCTAGGCTTCTTG
Source organism: Protopterus annectens (assembly GCF_019279795.1). NCBI lineage: Eukaryota > Metazoa > Chordata > Ceratodontiformes > Protopteridae > Protopterus > Protopterus annectens. The sequence continues at coordinate 430,608,300 of NC_056736.1, read as the reverse complement.
CCCCCCCCCCCCCACACACACACACACACAACACTCTATGCAAGTGATGATAACTGTACCATGTCCCCATTTTCTATCTTTTGGATTCATTGCTACATAACATTTGTGTCTGCTGCACAGGGTGCATAGCTGACTTATGCTTAATATATTTGCATTTGTGATGTTGATTTGGTAATTGTATCTTTGACATATTTTGGTCTTAAAAAGTTAGACATTTGGTAGAATCAAATATTTTTTGCATAAGTATTATTAATAATCTTGTGAGGGTTATGAAGTGTGAAACTGAATTTTTTTAAATACTTTCTAACTTATCTCTTTAATGATTTTCTAGTACAAACATATAGTGCTAAACTGAGGACATTCAGTGACCATCAGTACTTTTTGAAAGGTATGACTGTGTGAATCTTTGATGCCCAAGGCCTACTAATTGATAATGGACACATATAAGTCAAATAAGTCTCTGCTGTGCGTTTATATTACGTTGTCGAAAACTCAAACTGTCGACAGCGTATTAATCGACAAGAAAATGTCGAAACCTCCAAACATCGAACACACAAAAAAAACACCCAAACACAACACAAATTTCTCTATGAGGGGGGCAAGCCCCCCTGCACCCCCACATGCCCACAACTTAAATACACCAACTCCAAAATCGCACTACATTGCAGTAAATGGAAATCGCCACTTACAGAGTTTTAGTTCACGGCTGACTCTATCTGATGTAGGAGTACACAGCCATTACATAGGTGGGTAAAGGTTGTGAATGTTGCCAGGAATTAATTTTACTATATGTAAGTGTGTAGGAGGAAGATTTTAGCCCTTAGGTGGTGAGTGAATGTGCATCGCATTGCCTCTTAGCCAATGCAAGTGCATAGTGAGTATGTCTACATCTGTCTATACCCACAGTAGCTACTGGTTTCCCCCTTTGACTCCTCACCTGTATGTCGCTGTGGTGACATTGACATTGGTAATGGGATGTGTGCCCCTTCCCCTTGTTGATCCTGCTTAAGCTGTTTTCTTAGGATGATATTGTGTAGCATGGCACACACAGTGAATATTTTAATACATGTATATGGATTGTACTGCAGAGCTCCCACAGATGTATTTAGGCACTGGAACTGTTACTTCAGTAGCCCAAACACATGATATTTCTGATTTCAGTGTGTGTGCACCTGATTTTGGCATTGTTCAGCGGGTGTGTGTACATTTCTGATGGGTGTCATCATCTATGGTTCCAGTGCATAACCTGCATCCCCCAGTAAATAACCTTGTGGAATATCCCCAGTGGTACAGTCTGGAGGTGTGCTATTTATATGAGGTGTGATAAGTGCCTGGGTTGCCAGTATACATATTTGCTTTAATATAATTTATTTGTCTGTTCCGTGCATCAGCTGCTCTCTCAGAGCACCAATTAGTACACTTCTCATTCCTATAGAATCTTCTACATAGGTTGTCTGATGATTCTCTACTACTTTTTCATAACTCCAAACATTCCCAGAGGTAGTTGTCTCTAAATACCCTATGTACCTGTATAAGATCTACTCTTAGATATCTGTAAAAGACAACGTACAAGTTCAGATATTTTAGTCTTTCTTAATAACTTACATTTTCGCATCCATGGATGCTTTTGGTATATTTTTGTTGTACTTTTTTCAGTTTACTCATGCTTTCTTATAAAGTTTCCATATTTTTATTCTATGCTCGAGTTTTGGTCTAATGTAACTAACAAACAATGACTTCATCATTTCTGATTTCCTAAACTTTATAAATCTTTTAAAGCTTTTTATACAAATTATATTTCTATAACTGTTATTAACCAATGGGTGATATGACTAGGAAAAAAAATCATAGCTGGACCTACCCATATACCCAGGTCCTTAAATGAGTCTACAGTTTCAGTCACTGTGTGCTGTATTAAATATTCACCTTTCAATTTAAGTCTCCCAAATCTCATATGCTTAGTTTTTCATATATTTATCAGCATATTATTCTCCTGTGCCTAAATGGTCAATATATTGAAGTTCTTTTGCAGATGTGCCTTATCTGTAACATATGTAATCAGTTTACCCAATTTCAGATCATCTGCATATAAACTATAGAACACCTCAGATGAAAAAGATAGGTCTGAAAGATACAATCTAAACAATAAAGGGCCCAGGGCCCATGACACAGCCCTGTGGGACACACTGACTGTAGCCAAGAATTTCACCTGTCCAGTTGTTATATGGTACTTGCCATGTACTATTTGTAAGTTATGCAGCTACCCATCTTATTAAGAGTATATCAATGTCTAGTTCTTCTAATTTATTGATCAGTATTTTGTGTATGACTCTGTTAAATGCTAAAGTTAAATCAATATAAATTACATCACAGCACAATTTTTCATTCATAGCTGTTATTATATTGTTATATAATATCATGTTGCAGGTGGTAATAGATCTATTTTCAACATATGCATGCTGATATATGGTTTCAAGTCTCAACCTATCCAATTCTGACCATAACTTATCCAGTATTACCTTCTCCATTATTTTTCCACGACATGAAAGTAGACTTAAGGGTCTATATGTCTCTGGGTAGTTGTACTCCCCTTTCCTTTAATTACAGGTTTAATAAGTGCATGTTTCCTATCTTGAAGAATCCTCTATATTTATTTGGCCTAGTGAATAATAGATAAAATGGTACTATAAATTCTAGCTAAAGTGTTCTCAGATCATTATTACTAATTCTGTCTCCTCCCTGTGCTTCGTTTGGATCCAGTTTATGCAGTTCTTTTTCAATATAATCTAATTTCATTCCAGTATTTGAGGTTACCGATGTAGGACAACTTATTACCCCCTTTGTAGAGCCAAACTGTTTTACATACAATTTAATTCCCTTGGCAACCCACACATGACTTGGCAGTTAATAGAGTGGAAGCCATTTCTATTTATGTAGATCCTTCCTTGTTCCATGGGTGGTGCCTTAATTTCTATATGTGTGCAATCTATGGCACCCAGTACTTCAGGGTATTGTGCTACATGGTAGAACTCCTGCATATTTGTGGCCAGGTCCTCAGGAGTATGGAGAAAATATATGTGGCCACTGGCATGTCATGGCATAGCATTCAGGAATTGACGGAGGATCCTGGATGCTGATGCCTGTGACTCTCAGCATGTCCCCTGCTGGTTTCTTAAAGGTTCATATACCTAAAATACTAAGTGCTACACATACCTTTGTCTCCACTAGTATGGGTTCCCCTCTGTTTGTCTTGGCTCTGAGTTGAGGACAACAGAGGTTGCAGAGTTCCTGTAGTGTGTCTCTATCCACCCTATAGCACTCTACAATTTCCATGTTATGCAGATTGTGAAATGTTATATAGGGACTGAAAACTGTTGTACTTATTGGTCACTGTGTATTAACAGAGCAGCAGCATAGGCTTCTTCCTGTTGCACATTCACATGAATTAATGCAACAGCAGCCTTTAACATTATTTCTGTGTAGATGCCTTTCCATGACTGTATTCCAATAGGTTTTTGAATTCGCAGGGAAAACCAGCAATGACTCTACCCGGTAACTTGAAAGTTTGTTGAATAACTCCTCCATTTTGGATTGGTTGATTATCATAAAATTCAGCTGCTTGTGCATTAATTAGCATGCCATGGTGTTGCCCAGCTATACACATCATGTAGACTCACTTACTAAATCCAAAACAGTGCTCTACCATGTGCTTGTCATGTTGCAATATTTTAATTTCCAGGGGCCTCCCTTAAATCAACATGAATGGAATCCAAAATCATAAACGTAAAACAAGGTTCACAAATTCAGTACGATGTCTGGCTAGGGTGTTGCACGGACGCTTTTTCCTGACATTGTATAAATGTTCGTAAATACATTCTTTCAGTTTTTCCTATACAGAACCCTGAGCATATTTGGCAACAAGCCACATACACTACCCTTTTTGATCTACAATTAAAATAGCTCTTCTTGTTAAACCAATCTTTCCCATTGATGCTGACCATATCTCCTTCCATAATATATCTGCACTTATACAGTAGGTACCCCTTTTGTTACCTGTGTCGTAACCCACATCAGGGGAATGTTCTAATCAGCATATTATTTATGTTCCTATCCTTCTTATACATGATTCTGGGTGCATTAGTTGCCTAATATGGACTCTTCAGCCGTACTGCACGTGGGTACTCAAACTGATGCATTTGTATCTACGGGTTTTTTGTATTAGAATTGAAATGGCAACTTATTACTGCACCTGATAGATCTATTGAGTTAAATGAAGTGGTATCCATTGATAGTATTCTTAAATTATAACAGTGAAAATATGATTGTTTTTACCAATATGTATTCATGTCCATCCATCCATTCTCGACCACCGTACCTCAATATTTATTCATGTATTATAGTTTTATTAATTATTCATGCATGGGTATTGTTGTATATAATTTGACTGTCACTGTACTGAGGTATTGATGTTTCTATTTGTGTATGTTTTTAGGGTATGGATTGCTTTAAGAATTAAGTAGAGTAATCAGTGATGCTTTATGAGCAGTATTATAAATACCTTGTGTTTTTTAACTCAGGAGTTCTGATGAAGTACTGTAACAGTGGTATGGAATAAGGCACTCAACTGTTTTTAAATGTTTAATAATAAATGGCTGGTTGTTTGTATTGGGAAGGCATTTTTTGGGTTATTAGGTTTTGGTTTATGTTCCTTCGACCAACAGTGTCATTAGTTTTTTTTATAATTATGAACTAATGAATTGTAACATTATTAATATATTTTGATATGTGATAGATCTTGTAATGAATATTATCACATGACAGACTGAAACATATAAAATGCTAATTATGCATATAGTTAATAAGCACTTATGCATGACAGCTTCATAAGTGCATCCACTATGTTTGTATGATTCATCAGACTTAAGAGTACATGATCTCAGTCACATTAGCTGTACTACACACATTCAGATAACACACACACAACACACACACTTGTTTTTTATATGCTACTGAGACAAATAAAATAAAACATTTTTATTATTACTATAAAGATGAAAGTCTCCAACTTTGCACCCCAGACTTCTTTCCCTTACTTTATTGTTTTGACTTCAAAATTGCAGAAACTCAGACAGGAGAGACAGGGCAGTGAAGTTCCTGTCTTACTATTTCTCTAAGATGAACTACAAACCATATGTTTTAAGATGTGGGCTATTTAGAGTACCTACTGCTTACTCTGACAAGTCAGCAGGCCTGAGCAAGTGTTGCCCCAGCTTGGATGGTCTCAGCAAGATAATCTAACTTTCCTACATACAGCCTTATGTTAATTAGTTAATCTGAAAAGGAATTGTAATATACAGTAAAATCCATTGAAGACTAACATTAAAATCTAATGAAATGTATGCCATGAAGTGTCTCATCTAGCTGACAGTCACAGTAAAGAGAATAGTAATATGTCCACAATGTCTATGTAATTGAAGACATTTTTATGAGCATTTCTAATATAATAGTCTGCTATATGCTTTCAGGTGCAGGATAGTTTCCCATCTTTACAAAACAAGCTGAAGTCAGACAGAGCTATGGCAAAAATTAAGTTTCAACATGAGTGACTAATCACTTTCAGATGTCTTTTCTGATTCAGAGGCACTCTGGCCCACTAAAGTGATTTGACATGGTCAGTAAATCACTGTGTTGGTCTATCTCTCTGGTCATGCTAAATGCTCATGAGGTATTCCAGGGAAGTGGATAAAGCTAATTAGCCATATGCAGGAAGGAATTTATACAGACAAGAAATTCAGTAAATTTTCATGAACTAACATAATAATTCACATGGCTGAAATACTTCAGTCACCCAATGTTTCGAATGGAGAGTCCACATTTCAGGTACAGCTAGGGAAAATTAATGGGGATGTAATGGTGTGTGTGTGTGTGTGTGTGTGTGTGTGTGTGTGTGTGTGTGTGTGTGTGTGTGTGTGTGTGTGTGTGTGTGTGTGTGTGTTTGTATGTTTGTATATATGTACCCTCAAGTATAAGTGCTTTCAAGTGGAGGACATCATGTTGATTGGTCTGCAAAGCTATGGAAAGGATCATCATGGACCTCATAAATAAAGATATTGGGGACCTACAGACACTGGATCCTACCCAGTTCGGCTTTGTTAAGGGCAGATTCTGCCTCTTAAACCTGGTTGATTTATTTGAAACAGTCACCAAGGCCATTGACGAGGGGACGGTGGTCCACACAGCCTACCTGGACTTCGCAAAAGCCTTCGATACAATACCCCACTCGGGCATTATAGATAAGCTCACTAGCTTAAATATAAACCCCTGTGTCACTAGATGTGTTGCAAACTGGCTCAAGGACCGAACCCACATAGTTAGAATTGCTGTAGCCATGTCAGACTCCAAACCAGTTACAAGTGGCGTCCCACAAGGCTCAGTCCTGGGACCTCTCTTGTTCGGTATATATTTCTCAGAGGTACAGGCCAACACAGAAGGACTGTGGCTGACCAAGTTCACAGATGACTGCAAACTGGGCGCCATAATAGACTCTCCAGCCGACACAAGCATCCTCCAAAAGGGCCTCATGGAAACAGACAACTGGTGCCAGAGCCATGGCCTCAAGCTAAACGCCAAAAAGTGTATAGTCATCCCCTTTGGCAAAAACAAAGTGCCCACAAATTACCACATAGGTGGTAATCCATTAAGTACAGAAGACGTAATTAGGGACCTGGGGACCCAAGTTGATAGCAATCTCTCATTTGTCAACCACGTGGCCAAAGTAGTTAGAAAAACATTTTATATAGCCCACCTAATCATGAAGGGATTCACATCTTGATCAGGGGAGGTCATCGTGCCTCGTTACTCATCCCTCATCAGGCCCATAATTGAGTACAATGCCCCTTTTGGGATGTACCTTACCAGACACCTGCAGCAACTGGAAAGACCCCAAAAGTACCTCACCAAGAGGATCAAAGGGCTCAAACAGATGCCATATGCTGCCCGGTTAAAGAAACTCCAGCTCTACTCAGTGGCATACCACCTGCTCAGAGGCGATCTGTGCCTGACATATAAAGCCATGTCCAACCCAGAATTAATGGACATGCTGCACCTCAGAAAATCCAAATCCCATCGAGCTATGTGCTTGAGAGACTTGAACCTCAGCACTGAAATAAATAGGACATGCTGGAGGGACAGATTCATAACCCAGAGGCTCCCTTCACTCTGGAATAAAATCCCTGTCCAGGTTAGGCAGAGTCCCTCACTGACTCTCTTCAAGAGGAATCTTGATGAGTGGATGGGAGATCGTAGATTTACCCCGGGTATCACTTCTTTGTCACTGTTAGACAGAGGCACAGTATACTAACCTCGAAAAAGGGCATAGCAAAATTAATTTAAAATGGGTGGCGAAAGCCAAACACACTCTGGCTAGGCTTATAAATGCCCTAGGGCAAATAGCCTAGTATGAACCTATGAACCTATGAACCTATGAATGTCTATGGTCATGTGTTTATATCTTTGAGTGAGTATGTGGGTGTAAATGTCTGAATGTGTACGTCAATGAGACTGAGGGAAGTTCCTGTACCAAAGCAATGTATCAGCTGGCAGTAGTGATTACCACTTAAAAATATTCTTGTGCACTGGAGGTCATTATTTGATATTCAAGGACATGGAAATTAATCAGTATCGAGGTCTTCCTAATCATTGCAAATTTATTTCTCTGAATCACATTTTTCATGGCCTTGTAGGCTACACCTTGTAACAGTACCAGTTTTTGCAAGTATAAACGATTTCTTCTCAATCCCATGGACAGTTTTGCATGCCATATTGAATAAAGTGTTTTCCTGAAGATAATCCATTCCATCTGAGTTCAAAATGAATTGCTGAGGTGCAGGAGAAGAGTTAGATCATTTCCACAGGTAGTAGGGCTGTAAAGTAGTTCAAAAACAGTGGCAGATCACGAGCAAATACGGACTGTTACATATTAAGGATGTTAATGGGGATCACTATTATGCTTATTGGGAGTACATGAAGGACAGAGAGGGGCTGTGATGAACAGGAAAGAGGGAAAGCTTGTTAATGCAGGATGGTTGGAAAAGGAAATTGCTAAGACATGAAAGTCATTAAACATCAAGGAAAGAAAGTTAGCAAAGAGGAGGGGGTGGGATTGGCAAAGAAAAGAGGAGTGAGTATTATAACATAAAAAGAGAGACCGTAGGGTGTGGAGGGGAGAAGATTTTGAAGTTTAGCATACAGATATTGATGGATGTGGTAGGTGCACTCAAATAACTGAATGTGTAAAAATATAAAAATGTGCTAATGTGGGATGAGTCTGTACATGATATTTAGAATGAGTCTTTAAATGATATTTGGGATGTACAATTCTGCTTGAACAAAAGAATGTCAGTATGTATAAGTGCATTTGTATTCTGTAATAAGGATGAGTAAACATTTTAGTTGGTATTAACGGTGATATAGGTGATTTTCAATTAAAAATGACTTGGATAAAAGAAGTGATAATGATAAGAATGTTGATGAAGTTAAAAGAGAATACATTTCTTTGCTGTTTACGGCTCACCTCTTGTTCTAATTAGTGTGACTGCAATAGATCCAGAGGTAATTATACATGTGTATGAGCTAATCTAGTTTAACATTTGATAAAGACATTTTAACATTTTCACTCCTATGGGAGTTGGACAACATATAAATCACAGCAGCCATCAGTGTGTTGAAACTACCAGCCCTGCATGTGTCCTTCAGGTATTGCTTGCAATTACTCTGAACTGATACACCTTATTAACAGTATGGACTTATGCACCTGTGAAAAATAAAATCAATACAGTTCTTCAAAATTAAAGGGAAGCATTTGTCTGTGAGTATATATAGAGCTGGACAATCACTGTAAAGTAAGTAATACTCATTAGAAGAATTTTGTCTGAAGCATACTAATGAAATGGTGCATACCTTTTCAGAATAAAGTTCTTAATACGGCCTTTCTTATGACTTTTATGTAACAAGAGACATGAGTTTTTTCATTATTCATTCCGAGCTTATTCATTTTTTCAAGGTGAGGTGGAGATTAAATTAACAATATTAAAATGTTTGAATCAATTAAATGGTATCTAGGTTTGTAAATTTATTCCACTTCCACAACAGCATCACATTTTGGCTTCTTTAGCTTTAATTGTACACACACAATTAAACTTTAACTTTAAAACATGTAGAAATAGTCCAGACAGGTGTTCTTTCCATATAGCTATTAAGAAACAGAATATTGAAACAGACAATAGTTTTATTTGTTTTTCATTAATTTATCACTTCCTAAGCAGAAGGCTTTCTCTTTGTTTGTGTTTATTGTTTGACCATCATTAGCATAGTGATCACCCAAGTTAATTTACATTTCATAATATGACACCAAAGCTTCAAAAATGCAATAAATTACTAACATCTTATTTATTAATTTGGTTTATTTTCTTTATTTTGAGTAGGTTGCCCCTATAAGGCCAATGTCCTGATTTTAAAGGGGACCAGAGACTGATTTTATATATATTATGTATGTTTCATATTCCTGTGTATGTTCACTGCAATGTGTTACTGCAATTGTACTACAGCATATGGGACATGACAGAAAAGGATTAGTTAAGTAGTGTACTTACCCACTTAAAAAATGAAATTAATAAAGAAAATGGACATTTAGCTCGGCTACAAAGGTTGGTGAATTTCCCTTTTCCTTTCAGTAAGTGTTATGGCATCTTTTATACCCACCTGCACAGGCAGCTAAATCTTGGTTTAATATCTCATCCAAAGTATGGCACCCCCAGAGTACAATACTTTCCAGATAGATAGATAGACAGATAGACATGTATTTTAATTTCCACAGTATGAAGCATTTTATTATTAAGCAGTTTATTATTCATCATTGATTTTAAAAAGCAGACAACTAAATATTTTAGTAATAAGAATTATTCTAACAACCTTGACTAGTAGTTTAGTCGTTCCTTACAAGATTGCTTTATACTACATTAATGTGAACACCCACCAAAGCTATGGCTGTTGCAGTAATATTTACAGTCGGTGATACATAGAAGCATTTTTTTAAGTCATTATAACATTTCATAACTCAATATGAAGTGCAACATAAGGAAAATCAAACCAAAAATACATCACAGAAATGAAAAAGATCATTGTCAACGCTGGTAATAAAGAAATGATTAAATGATATGTTAAGGTCCATCAGAAAACTATCATCAGTCAATGTTTGTGTGTGTGTGTGTCCAACTAATAAATCCTAAGTGTGGTCTATTTACAGGAAGTGTGTGTATGTGCTCATGTCTGCATAACTGTATCTGTCTACAGACATGCATGTAGATAAATAGATAGGTGGATAGATAGATAGATAGATAGATAGATAGATAGATAGATAGATAGATAGATAGATAGATAGATAAATGTATGTGTAACCATTCACAACCCCTTAACATGAGTGGCCAATCACTTTCAGATGCCCGTTCTGATTCAGACACATGCTGGTCAACCCAAGTGATTTGACATGGTCAGTAAATTACTGCCGTGGTCTGTTTCTCTGGTCATGTTAAATGCTAATGAGGTATTCCAGGAAAGTTGATAATTCTAATAAGCCATGTGTTCTCCCCCAAAAATGCCTGCAGGAAGAAATTTATACAGTTAGGTAAGTATATATATATATATATATATATATATATATATATATATATATATATATATATATATATACACACACACACACACACACACACATACATCTATATATATATATATATATATATATATATATATATATATTATATATATATAAAACAAATTTATTATCTGTCTACATATATATGTATATATGTATATATGTTTTGTGTTTATATGCATGCATATATACATGCATGCATATCTATATGTATGTGCATAGAAGACACACCCATTACCTTTTCAGCCGCAATTTTGGACCAAAAGCAATGAAGCATTCATTAAGTATATGTCAGGATCATGGAATTAACATCAGGGTTGGACCTTAGGATATGCTTAAAGAAGAAATGACATTTACATATTGCAAAAGAGAACAAATTAAATAAGTGTCATCTAACAAATGAGGTGAGGTCTGCATACAGCAAATTTTAAGTTGCACATGAAATTCAATTAAGCTAAAATGCAGTAGAGAGAACTATATGCTGGTATGTTTAAACAGCAGAAGTCAGAACAATAGAAGCAGCAAACACAATTTTTTTCAAATTTCTGTGTATCAACTACAGATGAAAACGTACTGAAAAAAAGGAGCAAGTCTGAACTTATAGTAATAAATATGGATCGGGAAGAATTTTGTATGCTAGATGTAGTAGTAAGATAACTTGTTTAGGGCTCTCAAAGATTAAGCCACATTCTCACCCCTAAATGTAGAACACGTATGTATGAGAGAAAAGTAGAAAGGTTCTGTTTATACTTCCTCTACAGATATAATAGGCACACGTTAGAATGTGGGCCAGAAGCATCAGTTCATAGGGGTATGCAATGTCTCTGTATCCTTTCTAAGTATAAACAGTGGTCATGTGATTAAGCTGCTTCCTTTAGCTACAGGATCAGTTTCAGTTCTAAGAGAGATGGTTATCACAACGGTATCTGTATTCTCATTGCTGACAACTGAAACTAGCAGCATTTATTTAGTTATTTTTAAATAACAGGATAGGGGACTGGTAAGCTAAACTTTTGTAATTACTACCTTTGCCAAGGCAGCAAAAGTTCAAACACATGATAACACTACAAAAGGATGGACCAAGCACATGAAAAAGAAGACTCAAGAAGGAGTAATAAATTAGAGTAGGAGTATGGATGTAAGCTTAACTTAAAAAATTCTTCAGAGTAACGAGTGCATGGATTTGACAAATATTGTAGCTTAAAATATTTCATTGTGAATTTTCCCCCCCAGATATGCAATTCCTGGTCTCATATTTCATTCTATTTTCACAGGAGTGTTTTACAGTATCTACTTTTTCTTTTAAGTGTGCACACATATCTAATCTTTAGCTTTAAAAGAGATACACGTTGTCTAAGTGGGTCTTCATATACAACTTTTAAACATTGCAGTATAGAAACATGTAATATTTTATTCATCTATGTTCATTTATTGATCACTTTAAATAGTTGTTTATCTATTTGCATTTCATAATCTGGGCAAATGCAGAGAGACATGTTACGATTACAGAGCAGGAAGAAAAGCTCCAAACAGGACTGAAACAATCAGCATACAACATCAAAGATCAGTAAGAAAAAACATGAATTATACGTCTTAGAAATCAGAATAATTTAAAATGACAAAGAACTCATAAAAACGGCAAATATTTACACTATGTACTACACTGATTACAACTTGTTTAATTTCAAACTGTTAACATAATAAGTGCATTTGGTATGTTGAGTCCAGTAACATAAGCAATATACTTTCACAGTGAAAAATTGGTCTGCCTAAATACTTGTTCTGATTCACATTGTATGCAACAGAAGACTGTGGGAATCAAACTCAGAATCGCATATGAAGCTTATTACCAATTAATATCCTTCAACATCTGTACATATGCCTAGTTAAATGGCAGATTAGAACCTATGTATTTTTCTCATTTTTTTTCTATTACTGAATGAGATTTAGATAAAAGATAACTAACAGCTGAATTTTTCCACCTCTTTCAAAAATGGTATATGTCTGACTCAGGAATTTTTGAATGCTGTATCATATTTGCTGACCCATAAATAAAACAAACTTGACTCTATTGCTTAAAACTAAATACTTACAAATTAAGCTAATTAGGTAGTAATGATAAAAATATGTTTAAACGGAACTTTTAAACTGTTAAGATTTTGTAAAATAGGAAACAGTCTCATATGTATAGTAAACACATACGGCTAGAAAACAAAAAAGATCATTGCCAAACCCTATAGATAAGGTAAAAGCAATTTCCAGGGAATTCTTCTGCTTATCAATACTAGCACAATTTGCACCGTTGGGGGTAGTAAACACCATAAGTGTAGAGTAAGACAGGAGAAATAATGCTCCCCAGCAGTACCTTGCTGAGTGGGATAGACGGCTGAGTTAGTAAATCACAGCAGCTCTTTAGGATAGATAGGTTGCATATCAAATACCAAATAATTTGTGAATAAACATGCTAAGCCTCACTGTCCATCCATCTATCCATCCATCCATCCATCCATCCATCCATCAGTCCATCCATTCATACAGCTACAACCCTTTTTTCCCATTTTAATGCATGGGATCAGGGTATAACAACAACATTAACAATCATCTAGAGACAATGTTCACACTGACAGGTTGCTAGCCCTGCCATGGTTGTTCTTCCATATCAAACATGCACAACTCACACCTATGGCCAATCTGGAGTGTTCACTCAAACTGCTGCATGTCTTTGGAATGTGGGATTAGAGATTTGAGAATGTTTGTACACATTTTTAAACACAAACTTAAAACTTTGGGCAATAAGTAAGTCGTATATACCATTTAGTTCACTTGAATTAAAGAACAGGATTCTGAGCAGTTTTGTTAACAAATACATTATGCTACACATGCAGAAGAGATCTAAGATCTTAAAGATAAAATATTTGAAGTTTCTAGATAAGTCATTCACTAACTAAATTGCAACCAATGAGTATGGCAGACAAAACAAGACAGCAACATTTATGAGTAATCAGAATGTTTAAAGAGAAGAACCTTTAGAGTGTTAGGGTTTTATAAAAACAAATGTAGTGGAGTGGACACCACTTTTGAGAAAGTTGTTAAAATCATGAACACATCCTGATCTCTATTCAGTATGGGTGAATAAGTTATAAATAAACTCCAGGTCATTTTAGTGTAACTTGCAACTTGGAATGAAAAGGAGCAGGTACCTTGGAGGATTTGGAAGGGAGGATGCTACACTATGATCACAATTTTTTTTGAAAATACTTTGCTGCAAAGATTTTATTTTCAGAAGGTAAAGCAGGAATGTAGGCATAGGAATTCAAACTGCAAGTTGATGAACTTGTATTCTTTTTATTATAAACTCTCACTTTCACTAAGGGACGTAGACATTATTATGGATGAAAAAGATGGAATAAATCCTCTGTTTAAGTGCATATAGTTCTCATGTATTTAGCAATGAAGACACAACTCAAACTGATGAATATAATGGCTCCCTACTGAAATGTTGGCACTCAAAATGGCAAGTGCTGAGAAGTGAAAAAAAGACTGAAAATCTAGGAAAAGAGCCAATCCTGAAGATCACTCTTCTTCTTTAAACTTCTCTTTTGCTGAGGCGACAACCCCCCTCCCAAACTCCTGAACTTATATATACCAAAACTGAGATTGCCAAACTTCAGAGGAAAGGGAATATTCTGAGACGTGCCCATCTTGGGTATATGTAGGTCTGTTTTTTGGCCACTCAGTCTCTGAGTTTCAGGACTCACTCATGTGGGCCTCACCCTTTCAAACACTTACCGAATAAGGCTGAGATGTAAGGTTTGCTTTAGTATTGTGGGGGTTAATTGAGAGGAAAACATGACTTTTATAAGTTTGACAATTAATTATACTGAATAGGATGATATTTACATGGTTCAGTATAGAGTGGGAACCAGTTGGTAGATTCTTGGACTTGAAGTGTCGTTGAAGTAATTTAAAGGTTTATTAACATTTGTTGATGAGATTGCTGATCTCGTGTTTGTGAATGCTGCTGAATTTGGCAGGATGATGTATAGTATTTGGCTGATGTGGTAAGAGATGTTAGTGTATGAAGTCTGAAAGAATTGTAACAACTTTTGGTAATAATGTAATACTTTGGTCTGCAGTGGGTCTACATGCTGTCTGATGTGAGGTTTCCATATATTTGAAGCTGTATGGAAAGTGAGTTGCAATAATAAGAATGCATATGGCTTCTCTGCAATTGTATACAACTAAATTATGACAGTTAACTGCGTAGATGTCAGACTATATACACAATTGGAAAATAAATGATCGTTTTCCAGTTCAGATAGATGATGCAATTACTATCAGCTGATGTGAGTTGTAGTTCAATTTGAAGGTTTTCGTTTGTGACTGGGTGTATGAAGGATGGTGAATATTAAAGATAGTGAGTATGCAAAAGTATAAAGTGCTCTGATCATTGATTACTGAATTTTAATTAGTTCTACAGACTGGGAAAGGCAGTTCAGGTTTTAATTTTTATATAAAAAATAATATGCCCCTAGGTAGTTTTTGGGTTGTAGGGTTATTTAACAGGGCCCATTAAGATCATGTTTTGGATAAGATGATACTGCCATGAGATAGCAGGTATATGATGTAGATTTATTATTAAGTAGATTGGACAAATATTGAATACATTTGTATTTTAGATTAGATACTTGGTGGAAAGAGTAGAAGGGAGCTATATATGAGAGCTCAGTATCTCAGTATTTCACTACAGGAAATTGGCATTTCAAATGGCACATTTAGAGTATGAGACTCTCATTATGGCTAATACATGTACTATAGAGATGGTAGAGACTTTATTACAGATAATTAATACACCATGATTAGAAGACTTGAGGGGATGGGAACATTATGGGTGACAACAGCTGACCAAGACTGTAGTTATGTTTGGAAGGTAGGTCAAATATTAACCAGTTTAACTGTAGTAAAATGGAAGGTGAAACAGATATAATCACCAATTCTTAACAAGTGTTCATATATGTGTTGACATGAGAAGATTATTTTCTGAGTGTTACTGGACAGTATATTGTTAGCAGCATTACTAGCTCGTTAATTATCTTGGAATTTTCAGTCAAGCTGCAAGAAACGTATGTAAATTGAGAATATGAGACTGCTTCATGATATGTAAAGATGAGTTATGTTGCATTTTATCAGACTGGTCTCACTGAAGATAAATTATTTTAGGGCAAGTTTTATTCAAGTTATTAATAAAGGTGATGGTTTAGATTCATAGATGAACTGTGTGTTATGACGTAAGCCCTTCTTTTTGGAAAGATCACACACAGCTAAACATAGCATGCTAGTGATTCATAGTTAAACATTGTCCTATAGTGCAGGGAGCACATGATCACTGTGGAAGAAATATGCAGCTGCTGTAAAATGACATGCAAATAAAGGCAGGAAGGAAAATGAGTCCCTAACAAAGTCATGGCTCATTGTTGTATGTGGGTAGAATTGTACAATACTGTGTGCCTGACAGTAAAACAGTCTCAAAATATTCATAGTTGCAGGAAAAAGAATGCAATGAGCAGCAGCAGTTGTGCAGCAGAATGTGCTCACTATTGTTTCTGTGTCTGCCATAAGTTTGTACAAGTTGTGTACTGCACCAGTGGACATATTACCACCAATGGACACATTACCACCAGTGGGTGGCATACCATGACTTCTCTGATCAGGAGATTATTGATGATTCAGAGTAGATCAGGACAAGCTACAAACCTTGGTAGACATATACCAATAGCAAACAGAATCTACTGAAATGCATGGCCTCATACTAGTGAAGTTGAATGCATGTATAACCTTTGTATTTCAGTAACAGGTACATTTCAGAAATCAGTTGAAGTGACTCACATGCCTTCATTCCATAGTATTTGACAAGTTTCTTAACATAATGCTTCTTCTTGTGCATGAACATATGTATCTATGAACCATTGACGTCCTAACATACCTCAAGAGAGAGCAATCACAATAAGGGTTTTCTATAACATTACCCAACTCTCTGAGATACTGAAGACCACTGACTGCACCACATGAGGCAATAAACATCCAACCTCAACAATAGTCAAAAATATGTGAACAAGAAGGGGTACTTAACCACCATGTCTGCACAGATCCAGACCATTCACATGATTCATGCATATGACATTCCTGTCTGATGTATCACTGCTTAATGAATATTGAAATTACACTGTGACATCTAGTTGGTACATACAGGTAATTTAGCTAACATTAAGGTAAACATCTATAGATATAGTGTGTACTAATGTAATAACTCAAAAAGGTTCTCTCTGTCTTGCAGGTGACACCAGATGCCACCTACAGCCTTGGATTATGACCCTCATACAGCCCCTCCAAATTGTGCCAGTACTTGATCTCCACTAGAATATGCATAGCATGACAATATTCCAGTATGATACTGCAAATCCACATCAGAGGAATGTCATAAACTAAGAATTCAGACTGTATAAAGTCCAGTTCCACTGCCTAGAAATATCTGGTCGGGGCACTACAGCATGACCTTGACAGAACTTGCAGGATTTTCCTAGGTTTTAGCGTGCTCTGTAATATGTTGTTTAGGAAACAGGTGGGCACTTTTAGGATATTGTTATGGTCAAAATACACATCCTCACACACACACAGACACCCAAACACACACACACACACACACACACACACACACACACACACACACACACACACACACACACACACACACACACACACACACACAAAACCTTAATGTGCAACAACATAATTGTCTGATGGCAGTGACATTAAACAAAAACAGACAGCAGCCACACAGCTATGTCACACCATGTAAACATGTGCAATGGTGACTGCACCCACATAGGATGCAGTGCATTCATACTTCTGCTGAAGATGCAGAATAGAATACTGATACTGTCCCAAGCCATCAGAGCTACTTGCCCAGTAGGGATAGTAAATGCTGAAAACGTACAGTCTCACTTTCATCTGTGGATGAAGATATACCCTCATCCTACTGTGGATGTATTTCTAACCAGGGTGGAGACTGGTAGTGCCACTGTGTCATCTTACTGTGAACCCAGGATGGAATTTGGTAATGCCACTGTGTTATCTATCTGTGAGCACTTTGTCATGTGACTGTGAACCCGGGATGATGATTGACAGTGCCACTGTGCCATCTGACTCGTGGCTGTAAAAATAAGACTGCTGTGCTGCCCAGCCTCTAGATTTGTCACTGTAGTAATGTTCTATCCTGTGAATATATAACAGAGGATACATCAGAGTGAGCATAGGTGTCTGTGATACACGTATGGCTCTGTGTCATGTATGGTAACAAAACATAAATATCATATGCTTTGGTCAGCTTATGTTGAATCTGTGCAGGTACTGCTACACAGAATTCAGTGGTACAAGCCATTAACCTGCTGCACCATCCAACTGCAACATGTTGGGATGGGAACATCTTAATATCAGAGTACACACCTCCAGGGATGAATTAGTTGTTGTTGTCCCCTTGCATTTACAATAAACTCAGCTCTAGATCTATTAGGCTTTGCTCCCAGGTGGCACCCTTGTGGCCAGTTTACTTGCTACAATGGAATATACTTTTGCCTTGTCATGGCACAGCATGTCAGTAATTTTTTTATGGAACTACTCTAGTTTGGGACTGCTTCCCTCGTCATTGTATTTGCATCATGAACCACTGTCTGTCGACTATCATAAAGGCTGGTCAGCACCTCCCTTCCTAACAGTTGTCACCCATGAGCCTTGAGATTCTGTTACAGGATGTCACATTCAGATGGCTGAAAATATCTAGCCTCTGACATCCACCTCATCCTCTGGACATGTAGGTACCTGTGACTGTAAAACTCTCAATTTAAGACACAGACCTACCGTTTGAATCCTGCTGAGTTAGGTAGGAACATTATACTCAAAGCCATTTTACTACAATCCACAAGGGAGGCAGTTGCACTGACATCTCAAACTACAGACCCATAGCAATACTCTCTCTCCTATAGCCAGAAATCGTGGATAAATGTATCCAAAAACAACTCCTAGCCCATCTTCTTGATAACAATCACCTGTTAGACTCTCAACATGGCTTCAGACCAAACCACAGTACCACCACTGCCATACTATCCTTCACCAATGCCATAATTCGCAACCATAATAGCAATAAACTCTCCTCAGCCATCTTTATAGATCTTTCCAAAGCTTTCGACATGGTCAAGCACCAACTTCTCCTGCAAACCCTAGAAGAAATCTCCCCAGACACCCATGGTATACAATGGTTTAAGTCATATCTGGGAGGTAGACAACAGGCAGTTCTGTGGAAAGACAACTTATCTACTCTCTTACCTATAACTCTTGGAGTCCCACAAGGATCCATCTTAGGGCCCCTCATATTTTCCATATTCATTAATGACTTGCATAAAGTAATACCAGACACTACCTGTATCCAATATGCAGATGACTCAACCGTGATCTGCTCTGCCACAACCCCAGAAGAACTACTGACACTGTCTCAAAACACATTTACCATGGTTGAAAATTGGCTCCTCTATCGCCGTCTAATATTAAACCCCCAAAAAAAAAAAAAACTGCTGCTGTTCTCCCCTTCTCATAAGACCTCCTCTCTAACCTTCTCCATTACATCTAACAATGGCACTATTATCTTACCAGACCCCTCAACCAAACTACTAGGACTCATAATTGACAACAACCTAAAGTCTGATCTGCATATTGACCACACCATCAAAACAGTAAATAAAAAGCTTGGCTCTCTACATAGAATCAAACCTTTCTTAACTCCCCTTGCCAGAACTGTTCTTGCTCACACTCATCACCTCTCCACACTTCTCTACACCTCCCACTTATTCACCAACCTGAATAAAACCTCCCTGAACAAGCTCACAGCCTGCTATAATCACATTACCAGGTTTGCCACAGCCTCTGCCTATAGGACCCATCATTTCCACAACCTCAAACTACTAAGCTGGCTTGTTCTACCTAACCTTCTACTAACTAATCAACTAATAATTGCCTTCAAGATTCTCTATCAGCCCGAATGGACACTCGATCTTAAAACACTCATCACCCCCTACCATAACCTTAAAACTCTTCGATCCGCTAACAAAATGTTAGCTTTCACCTTTAAAGCAAACAACTCAGCTGGGGAAGCACAGTTTATGAACTCATTTGGTAAAGTCTGGAACTCTCTCCCTACAGAACTAACTTTACAACCCTTTCCAACCCAATTTAAAAAGAACCTTACTCAATACTTCACTTTGCGAAGGCTCTGTCCTTGCTCTACCCCTGACTAATTCCCCACACTTTACTACTGTTCACCCAACTATGGTCTCGTAGGAGTGTCTCTGAATCCTACCTATATTACTCTGTACTGTCATGTGATTAAGTGAAATCTAGAACATATTTTATGTAACACAATTATATATGCACCTCTTGAATGTTGGCCTGGGAACTTCGAAAATGTCCTACAAATACATTGTATAACCTCTATTCTTGAATTACTCTTATAATAGAATGGTTTCATTATGGAATTATGTAAAAATTTCTCTGGATTGTATTTCTTTATTGAATTTTACAGAGTATTATGTTGTCTGTCTTATGTCTACTGTATGGAGCTTTTCTACCCGGGCTTCTGCTGAAAATGGACATATAGCCAGTCGGAACTTCCCAGTTAACAAATATAAAATAAATAAATAAATAAAATAACTGCTGGGGTGCGCCATAATATAACTGTAAAAACAAATATGGGAATATATATACAATAGGTGTACCAAGCTCCATTTGTTATATACGCACTCCCCAGTGGTCTCATGTATTATGCTCAGACCTACATATACAGATAGGAAAAAACACTCATATTACTAGCAGCAATAAGGATCAGCTGGGGAAACATCAATGGTGTGATCTACATTACTGTGGGGTAGAGGATATGCACATATATCCACAGGGATGATTTACTCAACAGTACAGGTTACCATATAGATTAAACAGGACATATCCTCACTGTATATAATGATAGGCATGTGCAGTAACAGGTTGTCCTGATATAATGGGCTATTATGGTCTCATTTCAATCAGAATGTTATATAATATACACATCCTAGTAATATATTTAGCCATAAAGTATATAAAGTTATTTTCAAGGTTTCACATCCCCCAAGAATACAGACAAAAAATACTTAGCAACAGTTTTAAAGTATTGTGTACTTCTTCAGTTGTTGTTGTGTCTTTCGGCTTTTCCCAGTTAGGGGTCACCACAGCGGAACTCTGGTCCGCTAATGATTGGCAGTAGATTTTTTTACGTGCCGAGTTGCCAGCCCTGAAGCACAACCTTTAACGAAGGTACGCCCATTCACGCATGTCTCCACACAGAAGACGCTTTAGCTGAGAATCGAACAGGACAACGTCTTACGGTGAGGCGACAACGCTACCGCAGCACCACCACAGCAGTGTCCATAAATAAACGTGTTACTATTCTCCTACTAGCACTGCTACAATATCCTGTTTGACTTAGGATCAGAAGCATGGCATTACTAGTTCCTGGAGATAATCCTCAATATGGCACCCCAACTGAAGAGGAGCAATATGGTGGCTGGTGCACCTGAAATGAATTAGCCAACCAGTCCCCATTTCTGCTCCCTGACACAGTCCTCCTTTTTCAGATGCAATTAAAAATAAAAGTTACAAAAAAAATCTCTTATAAACTATAGCAAACTCCTTGCTACATTTATACAGTTTATGTACAGAAAACAGGCAGCACTACAGTGCTTAAGCTGTACCAAAAAAAAAAAAAAAATTATGTTTAAGCTGTAGAAAGCTACTTACTACATTTTTGACAAGCAGTTGCTACAGTTTACACCATGCAGGAAGCACTACAGTGCTCAGGTTAAAGCTAGAAAAAAGTGCCACTGGGTAATAAATATCTGTTTTTGCTGAATACTTACAGGGGAAATCTCTAGAGAGTTGTATAACATGAAATGAAACTGTATTATAGATGTAATTAAAAAAAACATACATATATACAATTTGATAGTGTTATACATAGGATATGATAAAGTATGAAGAGACACCAATGATGTAATAAAACAAAATAAATAAAAAAATGACAATTAAATATGACAATCAGTATATAGAAAAGTATCGGAAGTATAGTTTATTAAGCTAGGAAATAAAAAAATATAAAAAAGATAAAAGTCCCTACTAAGAATATGGAGGGAGAAGTTATTGAAAGGCAGATAGTTTAATTAGTATGAATGTTAAATACTTGTTGATGTATATCAAACAGATGAGGCGCATGGGCATGAGCTAGTGTGAAATTCTTTGAGAGAGGACTTAAATGCATGGAGGCTATAGTTCTGATTGAATGTGGGATAGAGTTCCCTAATTTGGCTATGCACTGTGGGTATAGACTTTGTCCCATCATTTTTTTGTTTTGGTTTATAGATTTCAAGTAGGTTTTTGTCTTGAGAGTGCAGAGGGTGATTTGAGAGTAGTGATGAAGTACTGAGGAGATAGAAGGGCAGACAGATGGCTTATATAGCATTTTATGGTTTAGATGAATTTGTGTAGTGGCTAGCTGATGTGTCATGGGGCAGAAAAGTGTATGAATTACTTTTTTTCCCCCATTCTGGCACCATAGAGCCTCTAACTGTTCTTCATTTTTGCATCCCCCATTTGCTGCTTCTGGATGAAGTCAACCTTAACAGCAACCAATCCATAGTCCTGGGCAGGGGGATCCATCTGGAAGTTATGATTGTGTGTGTGTGTGTGTGTGTGTGTGTGTGTGTGTGTGTGTGTGTGTGTGTGTGTGTGTGTGTGTGTGTGTGTGTGTGTGCGTGTGCGTGTGCATGTGCGTGTGCGTGTGTGTGTGTGTGTGTGTGCGTGCGTGCGTGTGTGTGTGTGTGTGTGTGTGTGTGTGTGTGTGTGTGTGTGTGTGGACTGGGAGCCATCATTCTAACAACTTATTGGCAACATCCTTTTCTGGGGATGTGGCTAGGGCAATGACATCAGACATAACCATCCCACTCCTGTAATCTGACTACAAAAGTTATAAGACAGCTTCTCTACAACAGTGGTTGCACAGCCATTGGGCTTCCAAAAAATCCTTCCCCAATGATAGGAGAGCTGGCTGTCAGCCACTTTGTCATATTTCCACATGTTCAGCTCTGTAGCCAGTATGGGTCCTTTCCCAACTGAGGATATCAGTGAGGCATCCAAATACCCTGCTTTTTTACCAGTGGGACAACATGAATCATTTTGTTTGCTTTTGTACACCTGTGGGAAATGGATCGGCTTACAGCCTCTGCTTGCCACCAGCAACTAGTGGCTATGAACTCATGCAAGAACTCATGCAAGATAGACACTTGAAAATGTATGTCATGTAAGTTTGCAGCTCTATGCTACAATATCAGTGATTCAGAAATCGCTTTTAAGCATGATTCCCAGGTTACCATTTTGTTCTTTATCAAAGTGACACCCATTTCAGTGGAGATTAGAGATAATGGCAGTTTCTACTGATGCCTATTGGACAGATCCTGCATAGAGCTAAAAGGAAAGTATGTTAATATTGTATCTCTTTCATAACTAATTCAGGTCTGTGTCAGCCCCTCCTGGAGAATATTTGTGTCAGTGTGAGATTCAGTGACAGTTCCTAATTTGCAATCATCTGTAAATTTAGTCAGCCAGAGGCCACTGGCATTGACCTTGACTTCTGAGAAGTAAATGCCAAAAAGGAGTGGTCTAAGAACTGATCCCTGAGGGACTAAAATGCATAACTATTGCTCAGAGATAGCCCATGTGGGCTTGTCAGTAGTGCTGCACAGGGATATATTTACACACACACACACCCTCAAGAGTTGGCTGATGTGCTATTACAACCCCTACCTATCTACTATTACACACTATAGCTCACAGTACTTATTACATGAGCCACAGAGTTTATCTATGGGGTTTTGTCATGCAAAAACAGCTGTTGGTGCAACATATTATTTTGTATGTTCCCACATGTAATTGGACTATGTTTCTATATCACTATATTAAGAAGCATACAGAGGAGTTGGGGGGGGGGCACTGGAGCCTTCTTTCTGTCTGCACATCTAATGGAACATATCCATGTAACTATGGTCTTCGCAGATTGTTCTGGTATGTTATGGCAATTCATATGTTTATACACAAAGACCTTTATTTTACTACATGTTCATTTAACATAGTATGTGGTACTCCTGTGCTTCATACGTTAGTACTAGGCTGACAGGCAATTACCCCATGTGAGAATCAAAGGCTGCACATTGTGTCTCTAAGGTAAACATCTTAACCATCATGTTAACATCCCTGTTCTCTTAAGGCTGTCACAGATCTCCATTGTGCTTTTTCTCTTTACATGTGAGCAGAATGAGAGAGTAACCATGTTGCCTACCACAGGATGCTAGATAGGCTAGCAGCCAACTACAGTCAGCACTCCTCATCAGTGCTAACCTGTGACTTCTATACATTCAGTTCACTGTCAGGACAGATTCATGTGTACCAAACTTTCTACTGTGCTTCCTCATTGCAGGTTCAGCAAGCACAATTGCAGCCCATCCCTGCATATGGTTAAGCTAAGGCTTGTGAGATTGATGAAGCTAGGATTGCCTCACTGAGGTTGCCATGACTCCTTAACCCCTGGTATCCTGGAATCATTGCGTAATATGACCCAGCCAGAGCTAGACCAGTTAACTGAGTCTGCTGTGGGGACAGAGAGAGAAAGCAGTGGGCAAGTATATGGACTGGATGGATACCATCTTGGAGCAGATAACAGACTGGATTTTTGTGCCTCCCCAACCATAAGGACATCAGAGGAGTGTGTGTGTTTTACAACCAGCCAGGCATTCATATCCATAACCAGTGAGGGATCACACTAATGTCCCTTTTGGCCAAGAACTCATATAGCATGATGGTGTTCAGCTCCATCTTTCTTTTAGCCAGATTTCCTCTTCCACTGTCTCATTATCCATGCAATGTGCATCATCCAAACCCCCCATCACCATTTGTTTGGTTTGGCCACTACTTATCCCTGTCTATCACACATCACCCCATCATAGTGTGGACAAATCTATTCCACTCCTCTGCATTGCTGCATTAGTCTACCTACCCTAGCTGACTGTCCTTCCCCCTTTTCCTACCTTTCTTTATGGTACGCCCTTTCCTTCTTCCTTTCTCTCTAAGCCAAGAAAAATCACTATCTTACCCTCACAAAAAGTAGTGTCCATTTCTTTCCCTATTGTGCTTCTCCCATATATCCCACTGCTTGAGAGCTTCAATTTTTCTACATTTCTACCCAGCCCATCCCCCCTATTTCTGCATCTGACAGATGTCCATGCATGTGGTTACCATAGAACTGGAGCTGTACTATATCGCTATCTGTAGTGCTTTGAGTCACCTTGCTGATGTATGTGCTAGCATGATCAGCAGCACTATCACATGCATTGCTTTAGCATTGGGACATATCAGTCTGTAAGGTCACATTTTAGATTCTTGTGAGATCATGCAATGAAGTGTTTCTCTACTTTATCCAACATGTCTAACACTAATGTGTACTGGTTTCATCACATATCTAAACATATACTCACGTACTTACTTTGCTGCCTGGTTATGAACCCCAAAGCACTACCAGCAACATAGAAGCACTGTGGCTTTTTTCATGCAGTGACTATATATGTTGGTGTACAAGCCTTGCACAGAAAGGCAGCCAATATATAAAGCCCCGATGATACATTTAAAAAAAATAATAAATTAATTAGTAAATAAAATGTTTTCAGGTGACAACAAAATATGACTGAAGCATTATTGAAATGTAATATTGTACTGTATAGGTTTTAATGGTGTTATCTTTAATTAAACATTTTTTCCCAAAAACAACAAAAACATTATTATACATATTTCAGTCAGCCAAATACTGCATTAATAATTCTGAATAATTCCGTTTGCTTTATTTTCAGATGAATCATGGTAAATTATATTCTTCTGACATGAAAGTGAAGGTATGAGGTATCCGAAATAGTGTACGAACACAATGCATTACCTCAAGAAATGATTTGTAATTGACATCATGACACCTTTCTCTGGATTTTATGTGATTCCATTCCAGTGTAATAAGCAAGGATTTTGGAATACTTTATTGCAGTCATTCTGTGGCTGGAGAAACTGCATTAGAAGTAGCAGTTAAACTGAATATTTTAATAAAAAGTAAAAGTGATTAATACTTTAAATAATCAATATAAAATTATACCAAATACATCTGTGGAATAAATAATTTGTTGAATTCAGGAAATAATTTAAATTCAGAACAAAATGCTATATTAATGAAGAGATACTTCTCAACTAAGATATGACAAATCAAAATAAAAATGTCTCCAGCAAATGATTACATTAATTCATCAGTAGAAGATTTTATCTTAGTTGGATTTTCACATCTTCAGTACTTTTACACTGTACTTTTTATAATATTTTTGTGTATTTACTTAACAGTAATTTTCGGAAACTGTGTCATACTTGTAGCAATTTTAGCAAATGAAAAGCTGCAGACCCCTATGTACTTTTTTCTCTTTAATCTTTCCATTACTGATATGTTATTTACAACTACTACAATACCAAAAATATTAGCTCTGTTTGTAGCAAAATCAAATAAGATTTCATTTAGTCTGTGTTTTATTCAGCTGTGCTTTTGGCATAGTTTTGGTTGTAGTGAAGCATTTCTTCTTGTAGTTATGGCATATGACAGGTATGTGGCTGTATGCCGACCTTTATATTACAGAAAAATTATGTCTAACAATGTTAATATTCTCCTTGTTGCTAGCACTTGGATATTTCCATTTGTATTTATGATACCTGTATGTATTCTAGCATCTCAACTTCCATTTTGTGGTCCAAATGAAATTCAAAACTGTTTCTGTGAACACTTAGCTGTAATTAGATTAGCCTGTAGTGATATAAATTTCCATGTTTACCTTGGTTTTGCTATTGCAATGACAGTGTCTTTCATGCCTTTAATTCTTGTTGTCTTATCATATGTTAAAATACTTACTTCAATTTTTCAGATTGGCTCTACCGAGGAACGTGTTAGAGCTTTCTCCAAATGTAGCTCCCACATAATGGCTGTTTTCACATATTATATATCAATCATTATTGCTTATGTATCATACGCTGTAGAGGTCACTAACAGTTTCCATGTTGCGGCCACAATTTGCATTACAGTATTAGCTCCTTCATTAAACCCTTTAATTTACACATTAAGAAACAAAGAAGTCAAAGAAACAATTGCAAAGCTTCTGAGTAGATTATTTGGTCAGTATTCATGAAGACAGTATTACTCTCAATTAAAAATGAATTTTGTTGTTACAAATATCGTGTTCTGGTACACTACAGATATTAAGTCATGATTCCCATTTTAGTATTGCTACAATAACTGTAATAAGGATTTACATAGAATACTAACACATAATAGTGATAACACAGAGTTTTTATTATTTCAAAAGCATTAAGTTCTTAATAAACATTTCCTCTAAGTTCTGGCTTACATAGATCAAAATGATTGTTTCTCAAAATTAATGTATGTTGCACTGAATATGCTTGTTTCTTTAAAAGTGAGTAGCTCTATGTATGTTTCATCACAAAATTATCTACCATATTTGCTGCAATGCTTTTACAATTAAATGTGCTGCTTGTCAGAGGATCTGGCTGAGATACTACAGTGATACCACTTTAATCTGTAGTTTGTAATTCCATATAGTTATCACTTTTCAATTCAGAAATTGTTCATTGGTGGCTATTATGCTCTGTGGCGAGGTTATTTATTTGTTGCCCTTTGTTCATATGCTGCATAATGGCATTTTCACTGACTTCTTATATGACGCAAACTAATTTCTTCATCTCAATTTGTCTTTTTGCTATATATAAATGGCAGAAAGAAGGCCTGAAGCAAATGCAGTTGAGGTTGCCAGTACCTTATCACCATTCAATTCTGCTTCTAAGGCGTGCATTGAGAAAAACAGAATACAGCCAGCAATAAAAGGTCTTCAAATATCAAATTGGACTGGCAAACTGCATTGAAATATAAGTTCCCAAATTATGTTTTAATGCACTATAACCCTAAATC
Source organism: Protopterus annectens (assembly GCF_019279795.1). NCBI lineage: Eukaryota > Metazoa > Chordata > Ceratodontiformes > Protopteridae > Protopterus > Protopterus annectens. Next base: position 430,580,407 of record NC_056736.1, on the reverse strand, counting down.
TTCACATCCAAATGTATGATTGACTTTAACCATGCCAATTCTCAGGCAATTTAAAATCGGTAATTTGCAATCATTCACGTAAATAGGAATAGTACAAGCAGCCAGCATCCTGACTACTTTGTAATATGACAAAAAATTAAATGCAGATGTTTGTTTTAAAAACTATTCACTTATTTATTTTTAGCTTTTTACTACTGACAGTTGTGCTAGAGAAGAACAGCATCCATGGGACCAGATGACATCCCGGGCTGTGTACTACATGAACTACAATATGAACTGGCACCTCACCTAAGTGTCATGTTTAATCATAGCCTCACCTCAGGTTTCGTGCCCACTGAGTGGTGCAGAGCTACAGTTATCCCACTCCACAAGGGGGGATCCACCTTGGATCCTGGAAACTACCATCTCATCAGTCTGACGAGCCTTATCTGCAAGGCCATGGAGCATATTATCATGGAACTTATAAACAAAGACATTGGCAACCTTCAAACACAGGACACCACCCAGTTTGGGTTCATGAAGGGCCAATCTTGTCTCCTGAACCTGATTGACTTCTTTGAATCAGTCTCCAGAGCCATGGACAAGGGTAAGGTGGTCCACACAGCCTATATAGACCTTGCCAAGGCCTTTGACACCATTCCCCCACTCTGGAATCATAGATAAACTTACTAAGCTGGGCATTAATCCCTACATCACCCAATGGGTTGCTAACTGGCTTACTGATAGAACCCACACTGTAAAAGTAGCCAACTCCAAATCTATCTCCAGACAAGTGACAAGTGGAGTACCTCAGGGTTCAGTCCTGGAACTGCTCTTGTTTGGCATCTACTTCTCTGAAGTACAGGCCAACACTAAGGGACTCTGGCTAACAAAGTTTACAGATGACTGCAAACTGGGAGCCATTATTGAATCCCCAAATGATGTGGATACTCTACAAAAGGGCCTTACAGAAACAGATGATTGGTGCCAGAGCCATGGGTTCAAGCTCAATGCCAAGAAATGTATAGTTATCCCCTTTGGTAAAAACATGTACCCATGAATTACCATATAGGTGGCAGTACACTAAACACAAAAGTGTGATAAGAGACATAGGGACACAGGTGGACAGTGGTCTCACCTTCGATAACCACATCGCTACAACCGTCAGGAAATCCTTCTATGTGGCACACCTCATCACTAAGGGCTTTTCATCCAGAAAAAAAGGAGGTCATTGTCCCACTGTACTCATCCCTCATTAGACCCATTATAGAATACAACACCCCATTTGGTATGTACCTCATAAGACATCTGCAACAACTGGAAAGGCCGCAGAAATACCTCACTAAAAGAATCAAAGGCCTAAAGCAGATGCCCTTCGCTGACTGCCTTAAAAAACCTCCAGCTATACTCTGTCGCATATCATCTACTCAGAGGCGATCTCTGCTTAACATACAAAACCATGTCAAACCCAGAGCTGTTGGACATGCTACACTTAAAGAAATCCCAATCCCTCCAAGCCACACGCTCCAGGGATCTAAACCTTGTCATCACAATAAACAAAACATGCTGGAGGGATAGGTTCCTGACCCAGAGACTCCCCAGACTCTGGAATAGATTGCCCATGCATGTCAAGCAGAATGCCTCTTTGGCCCTCTTCAAAAGGAACCTTGACGATTGGATGGGAGAAAGGAAATTCACCTCGGGGATCACGTCAGTCACCCTGCTAGACAGGGGTCCAGGGAAGTAAATAGTGTGGGAAGAAATAGCCAGGGAATTGTTATGGCTAGGCTTGTATAGGCCCTAGGGCTGATAGCCTAGTACCAACCTATGAACCTATTGTCAGCCATGACAAACATAAGACTTTAGAATTATACAAGTGACATGACATAATTGCTGTGACCTTTCAGATACATAACACAGAAGTTTTCACAGACATTATGAAGACCAAAAATCACTTACACAATGCAAAGGTTACACATTTATATAGTTAATAACAATTTTATTTTAATTTATTAATTTTATCTGGGTAGATAATCTGATCTATCTAAAACACCTTTCTGTCATGAGCCAGGCCAGAAGGACAAGGGTAAGACTTATATAGAGAGAGAGCGTTCAGTAAGCAGTAAAGTAGGATGTTTTGGGGAGTTGGGAAGAAACAAGATCACCTAGAGAAAACCCATACATATACAGTGGAAATATATAAAATCCTCAAAGATTAGGACTAGAGGTCAGGAATGCATTGCAGATCTTAACGCTGTGGGACAGAGATCATGTCTACTTAAGTAAATGAGGTCAGAAGAGAAACATTAGAGGTTTTATAATGCCATTGCAAACTGAATTGATTTCAATGCCATTTGTGTGAAAATTAGTCTTAGAAAACAGTGTTTGTCTAGAAGTTTTCATTTATTTTTCTAGAGGGGACAAAGCCCAAGGTATCCCTTTAATGGTTGGACTCAGCTTCTCTACCCCCATACGTAATACGTTCATCTCCAGGTTTGCTGAACCTTATGAGAAGATTATTTTTCATGCAGTATGACATTATTAAAACATGCAATGCTCCTGCAAGATGACTTAAGCTGTCAATTCTGTTTTCAGGAAGTCTATATTCTTTGATATCCTGTATATCTTCAAGTAAAACAGCACCATTAATACCAGAACTAGGGACTTATTTCTCCACTAACACATAAATAAAACCCATTGGACAATCAAAATTAAACCTGAGTTAATCTGTGGGTGTCATCAATTTACTTTGCAATTTTTTTTGAAAGGAGATACACCATGAGTGTGGGTATTGATAAGATATAAATGGTCTTGTGACTCACTTGCCTTATGTTTCCTATAATGCTATAAGATTATTAGTAGTCCTTTCACGTCCTGCCAGGTAACATGTTATGACCCACTGATGGAACTTCCTGATATGGTGCCTCCAACTCAAATGCAGACAGTCCACCAGTGGGCACATGAAAACACTCCATATTGCCACCTGCTGGATGCCCTATGTCTCCCTGTAAAGACACTGACCTGAAAATACCTGAAGACCCGGCAGGTCATGGCAAAACAGGTGTAAGGTGTGGTGACTGCTGCCACATCACATCCTTTGGCATGCTGAAACTGCATAAAATATGAAAGTAAATGGACAGAAACAAAAAATGCAGAACAGAAAAAATGAGGACAGTGATAAAGAGAAAGAAACATAATCAAAAGCAGTTTAATGAGTACTATACTATTACAAGTACAATCCCTGATGGAGTAAAATGCTGTTAAGAATATTATGATGTAAAAAATTCACAATATATAGGGAATATGGTACAGAAGATACCACGGAAATATGTACATCACAAAAGACCAGGATTAAATTTCACCTAATCAGTCCCCCTGTCTCTACAATATGTGGACAGTGTAAAAGTTGCAAAGAATGACCACAGATGCCATGGAGGCTGTCCTAAACAATCTTAGAAGCCTTTAGTGGTGTTCTGTTCTTTCCAAATAAGTTTCCTTCAGGTAGCAGGCAAGGCCATCAAGACTCAACCCTGCAAGGCACTATGGTGATTCTGCCATCAATACATGGTCAAGGATGCCAAAATGTAATCCACATGAGCCACAGACACCTGTTGGCAGTAATGTTTCATGATATAGAACATTCACAATTAAATGTTAACTGACAGCCTATGAGATATAAGTCATGGTATGCCCGGGTTAACTGGCACTGGCAGAAAAAATTGAATGGACACTAAAATATTAATGCTGGGCAGAATAACAGGTACTGTGTATGAATGGCAGGGATCAAAACATGGACATGGCACTTTAAGATAATAAACAATCGGGTATGAAGGAGGTAATAACTACCTAAGATGGTGGTGGACACCAGTTGTCAGCTTTGCCACCATTATGATGCCACTGGTGGGGATTCCTGGAAGAAGCATGGAAGGTAGAACAAACTAAGCTACATTGACAAGGCATATGATACATAAAGCATATCAAGGCTGAATGTGAAGGACAAACTATGCCCCAGCAATGCAAGCAGTAGACAATGAATGAGGTCTCGAACATATACCCAACTATAATATCAATGGTATATATGTACCCCAATGCCTGGGCAGTCTCTAGCAAGTCTGCCTGTTTTCATCTATCTCAACTGGTGCTGAAAAACAGAAAAAAAATGAAAGTTGTCCATGACCTGCATGTCCTACATATGACTGAACACTTATGCCTACCTAATTACAAGCAACCATCTTTCTATTGTATAAAAAGGATATGGTGGCACTGCTTCAGGTTACTGTATAGAAGCTCACACTGTTCACCAGCTCAGGTGATGCCTGCAATGTCACTCCCTGCCCTGACAGTGATAGACATCTACTTTGTATTGGAGACCATTATAGGAGTCCCCCAGAAGACACTTCTAGTAGTCCCTGTGGAGGGGATATAGAAAGAATTTTGCTTCCTTTTTGCACCACTTATGAGCCCTTCCACACTCAATGCACTGAGATGCTGTGGCCACTTCAACGGTAAAAATCTAGATGAAAATGCTGCAGGTTCATGTCAATCCATGTTGTGGGTATTGTATGAAGTGCATCATGGGGAAACAAAGCAGTCTGATGGATTGCACAGACAGCAAATATCTTGCAGCAAGTCACCACAGCATGCAGCAATATGCTATCAGAGGTATCTAGGCAGCCAAAGTGCGCCATCATTAATCTCAATACACATGTGATGATGGTACAGGTTTGTGAGAATGTGTTGCTATACTGCATCTTAAGTGTGAATTCAATGCTTTGATCATGGCTCCAGGGCATATCCAGCATAGCCTATAAGATGCCACTGCAAAAATCACTGGTATAGATTGAACATGTGCCAGATGTGGGAACTGTGGGAACTGCCTGGATAGTGTACATACACATTGTATATTATACCTTGAGTGTTACACACAATGTTACATTAAATGGAGTGGAATCACGGTTGATGTCCATGTGGACTAGGTGGGGGCCTCTATAGTGTGGATGCTGTCAATGGCCCTTAGACTCTCATGCAAATTAGATATTGACAGAATGCCCTGATATTATAGTTTCTTTTCTCTGAAGTCTATGGGAACCACATATGCTCCACCATATGTTACATCAAAGAACTGATGTAGTAGTCATGAGGAGGATGCATGTGATTTGCCCAGCATGTCCCCTGCTGTTTGCTGGAATACTCCTGTTATAAGAATAGTCAAATAATATCTCACTGTCATCAGGGAATGATATTCTATGGATTCCACAATATTTCATGTGAGGACGATACGTGTCTCCTAGATGCCATATTGGGTCTCTGTCCACCTGATAGGGCCAGCTATGTCCATGTCATTAAGCAGGTTTTATGTTAGGCATCACTGGATCCCTCTGTGATTTGCATGGTGATGGCATGCTCTGTCACAGTGAATGGCTCCAAGGGTGGCCTCTAACATGTACTGCTTGGCTTTGACTGTTGATACACTTAGCATTGTAGAGAAATTATGGTGTACAAACTTGCTGGTGACAGTAACTTATCATGCAATTTTTATATGTTCCTGAAAATTCTCTGCCATATTGTTTTCCACCTTTTCAATCCCAGTCATGTCATTACCATAATGTTACTCATTTCGGTATCATTATATAGTCATTGACATATAATGGCACCATCACAGATTCACCTGCTTACACAGTGACACTACCTGTGTTTATGATCCAGCACAGATTCACCTGCTTACATGGTGACGCTACCTGTGTTTATGATTCAGTACTGGATTCACCTGCTTACACAGTGACACTACCTGTGTTTATGATTCAGCACAGATTCACCTGCTTACATAGTGACATTACCTGTGTTTATGATTCAGCACAGATTCACCTGCTTACACAGTGACCCTACCTGTGTTTCTGATTCAGCACAGATTCACCTGCTTACACAGTGACACTACCTGTGTTTATGATTCAGTACTGGATTCACCTGCTTACACAGCGACACTACCTGTGTTTATGATTCAGTACTGGATTCACCTGCTTACACAGTGACACTACCTGTGTTTATGATTCAGTACTGGATTCACCTGCTTACACAGTGACACTACCTGTGTTTATGATTTAGCACAGATTCACCTGCTTGCACAGTGACATTACCTGTGTTTATGATTCAGCACAGATTCACCTGCTTACACAGTGACCCTACCTGTGTTTCTGATTCAGCACAGATTCACCTGCTTACACAGTGACACTACCTGTGTTTATGATTCAGTACTGGATTCACCTGCTTACACAGTGACACTACCTGTGTTTATGATTCAGCACAAATTCACCTGCTTACACAGTGACACTACCTGTGTTTCTGATTCAGTACTGGATTCACCTGCTTACACAGTGACACTACCTGTGTTTATGATTCAGCACTGGATTCACCTGCTTACACAGTGACACTACCTGTGTTTATGATTCAGCACAGATTCACCTACTTACACAGTGACACTACCTGTGTTTATGATTCAGCACAGATTCACCTGCTTACACAGTGACACTACCTGCGTTTATGATACAACACAGATTCACCTGCTTGCACAGTGACACTACCTGTGTTTCTGATTCAGTACTGGATTCATCTGCTTACACAGTGACACTACCTGTGTTTATGATTCAGCACAGATTCACCTGCTTGCGCACTGACACTACCTGTGTTTCTGATTCAGTACTGGATGCACCTGCTTACACAGTGACACTACCTGTGTTTATGATTCAGCACAGATTCACCTGCTTGCATAGTGGCACTACCTGTGTTTATGATTCAGCACAGATTCGCCTGCTTATACAATGACACTACCTGTGTTTATGATTCAGTACTAGATTCAACTGCTTACACAGTGACACTACCTGTGTTTATGATTCAGCACAGATTCACCTGCTTACACAGTTACACTACCTGTGTTTATGATTCAGCACAGATTTACCTGCTTACACAGTGACACTACCTGTGTTTATGATTCAGTACTGCTTTGCATGTTCTTGCTCATCATGCAGTTTTGCTTAATGCATTGCTCAATCTGTTTCTAAATCCAAGAGTTAGTTTGAGCTCCTTCCCCTGTCAATCAACATATAGCAACTTAATAGATATTAAAAATGAAGGACCAGATGTAAATACAACTTCCTTTGAAATTAATTATCACATGACTCATAATAAACATCTTTACAGAGATACCATCCTTCACCATATAGTATACACTACTACTCTTCCCATGAATTCTTCTGCAAAAGCTGTAAAACCACAGATTTAAACTCTGCAGCACTGTCAGCATGTTTGTTGTTTCACTAAACTATAACTGAAATTCATATTTCTTGTATCTCAGTCATGTTGAAATATTTGTACATCTGAAGCTGTCTGTAGTGAGGCTGTAAGACTACTTTCTATGTGGAAACTGCACCAGAAAATTGACAGATTTGTTGTTGTGCTGTCACAAAAACACAGGTTGTTTAATTCCTACAACATCAAATAAGTGTAAAGTCTTGTGTCAAATCCGATACTTTCAACCTAATCTTGTACAGAGTGTATAAATGGCCGTGTCCTTAATTATTCACTATTCATTAAAAGAGCACCTCCTTGGTACCTTAGTGTAGCTACTACTCAATTAATCTTAGCCTGGGCTGTTTTGCAATCCTAAATATATCTATATCTATATCTATATCTATATCTATCGAATGATAGATATAGGTGCTAGATGTTCTATCATATAACCAGAATGTGGAGCACACTTACATCCAGTGGTCAAAGCTGTAACTGCCCATCCCTGGATAAGATGTTCTATGATTATTCTTGACCTGTTGCAATACTTACAATCCGTAATCTTGGCAGTGCTCCTAGGGCCCTAGTGAACATCCATTTCCTGGTACAGCCCAAACAGATACTAAATATATAATGGTTGACTCCTCACCTTAACCTTCTCTTTGCCGCCTCTAGTCTTCCTCCTCCTTTACCTTCCCTTATCATTGTGCTTCATCTTCATCCTTGTTCTTCTTTTCTTCTCCTGCATCTGCCTTGATCTACCCCTCTGTCAAGTTATAAAAACCATACTCTTTATAACAGCCACCATCAGCTATTATACTTAAATCACTGCAAATTATTTTTGAGTATAATGACCTTTACTCTTCTCTAGCCACATTCTGCAGCACTTTGCCAGTTCTATAATTCCTTTTTTCTTTTATTTTCACTACCTCATCAATATAGGAGACTCTTGTTATACAATTTTATATATATATAGCACCTACAGTATCTTTCATACTAGTGGTATGTAGTCCATGTAATAAAATAACTAACAAAATGCATATTATTTATAATGCACATATATGTTTAAATTATGTCTTGTTCTGTCTCTGTTTGGCTACAGTTCTTGAGGTAAATTTGTAAATCATCACACTGAATAGTTTTCATTTTATATAGCTTTTGTACTTCTGTGTTTGTAGTTAATCTGAAGGTTTTCTCTGTAATTCTCCGCTCAAGATTAACTTGACCCCTGAGCATTCCTGTTCAGGGCCCCCCAGCCATACCATTATCCCTTAACTTTACTGTCTTTTCCAAGTTACCATAAAGCGATGGTCCCTGTTGTAATTCCAAGACTTCTAAGTTTAAGCCAAAGAATAAAATAAAATAAAATATGAAAATTCATAAGATCAGTAAATGTGTAGCATTGCTATTCATATCCGATGTTGCTTTTTGCAGGGAGAATGACTGTTATGTCCCACCCCAGCCCCTGTCCCTGAGCTTACATATACCAACTCTGAGGTTCCCATCATGCAGACTAAAGGGAATACTCTTGGAAATGAGCAATCTTGGTATTAGTATGTTGAAGCCTGCATTTTTCCTGTTTCATTCTTTCTTTTCCAGGACTTGCAGTAACAAATCTTAGAATATCAAAAGTTTTCCTGAGGATGAACTTGTGTGTATGAGACATGGATGTCAAGAAATACTTTTTAAGAGCATACTGTAGTAAGTTATGATAAGAAACACCTAGTCATACTCTGTAGTACAAAGAGTTTTAGCTGCCAATGCATTGTGAGTTAGAGAGAAAGACAAGGTAGAAGCACTTTAAAATCAGTACAACACGTATTGTCACCACACAAACAATGTCCAGATTCTAAGTCTCCCTCTAACAATAGACCAGCGAAATGCTTCAACAACATTATTTATTATTTTTACTTCTGATATACTAGTAAGAAAAACACCAGCGAGGAGTTGTGAAGCTCTATCCAAAACTCGAATCCAACTCTAGCTCACATAGTGGTGTAAAGCTTAGAATACCAGTGATAAATGCCAACTAAGTAAACAAAACACTTTATTGTAATAAACACATAAAAACAGTAAAAACAATAAACGGTCAAGCACTTTCATCCCTAAATAACAGGACTTCTTCAGAACCATTAATTTAACATCACGACCACTGTTAAATACTTTTCCCATGCAATAATACTATGTTTATCAGATATAATGACACTAATAATTCAATTAAAATCCACTAACTGCCTTTTTAAAAAATCCATAATTCTGTTCTATCACCAAATGTTAAAATGAAATCCAATTGTTTAAAATAAGATCACTCAACTGCATTAGTCATAAATATCACAATAAAACATTATGAAATTACTATATGATATACTCCATAAAACACCCAAAGAACTAAAATAACATGAATAATAAGTATAACTCAATAACCATTTCTTAAATAATAAGTTGTTTTATTGTAATTATTTATTTTTTTATATCCCAATCCATAAAAATCCAACCACTATGATTTTGATAATTATAATTCCATGACTTTCTTTTTTAACACTGGTACAATAGAAATATTATCTGCATGGAATGGAATCTGTGATCAGAAGATAGAGACAGACCATGTTCACACTCGATTCCATGCGGACAGGGAGGGTTACAGGCAGAAGATCCCAATGACAGAGATAGGAAATACCAACAGTGGATTAATAGGGACTTTGCTTTATTGATGTGTGGTTACAAATACAACAATGCGACCACCAATATACAGACTACGCTGAACGACTTCAAGGACAAACTAAATAAGGTATGTAGTTTACAATGTGATAATGCATACCTGAATTAATGTATCAAGGTAAATAGAGTCCTAAAGGGATTCAGAATATATAAATTTCAAACGGACTTGTGTTTGGACACAAAGAACTTGATGAACTTTTATGTATGTTTGATAGGCATGGTATAGAATGAATGTAATTTCTTGTAAAGCTGAACAATGATAAGATAAAAATCTTACTAGAAGAAATTAATAATTTGAATATAGAAATAAATAAAGATGTTCATTTTGACAACTATGCATACAAATGTGACTGTATTTTTGGAAGGATAGAACAACAAGTTAATATTAACATGGCACGGAAACAGAAAAAATTAAAAGGGGTGAAATGGAATATGCAACAAAAACTATCTATTCCCTCCCGAAGTCCCTCGCGATCTAAGTGTAACTTGGACCATTAGATGGGAAATCAAAAATTTGCCCTAGTCTGGTGTCTATGTCTCTGATGGACAGAGACAGCCAGTAAATCTTGTCATAACTAATAATCATCCCCTGTATAGATATCTAAAACAAATAACTTGCGGGACAAATTTGTGTTGCATGGCTAGGCCTATAATGGCCCTAGTGGTTGTTAGCCTAGTATATAGCTAGGAACACTGGAACCTGTGAAGTGACCATCACATGTTGGCCAATTAGTTCTGATGGAGAGAATCTTTCTGAATCATCCCATGACTTTTTCATCACTTATGTATGAAATATGTAAATGTACAACATTTTGATTATAATACTACATGTTCAGATAGTTGTTTTAAAAAACGTTAATGCAAATCATTATTGTTGTATTTGGCTCTGCTCATTATTGGAAGGGATCCTTTGACAAGTCTACCTAACCGGGAAATAAATAAAATAAAATAAAAACAGTTTCTATTCATATATTTATCTAGACAGAGATAGAAAGAGATAGACAGATGATAGATAAGATAGATGCATAGATAATGAAGGCTGATATAGATATATAAATAAACAGATGTACAGATTTATAAAGATTATTAAGATAAAAATCCTGACTATGACCCAAACAACCTGGGCTCAGTTAGCAGCTTGGGTGACTGATGGAGCAGCAGGGAGGGATGGGTGTGCCAATCCTGAGAGGAGGGTGTTCTTTGAATACCACTTCCTAAGGTGGTACAAAGAGGTTAGTTACCCTTGGACATGTGTTGAAGAGTGGAGAGGGGCCTGGATAAATAAAAAAAAAACTGCTTGAAGATGGACACTAGAGCTCCCAGGATGCCTTTAGGTTCCATACTGGCCCCCCCTAAATTTCAGACATTGGACTGGGTGGAGTGGGGGGTTTGAACTGGAGTGTTGATGGGGGGAAGGATTGTGAATTTGTGATTTGCATAAAGTCATTGATAAGAGACGAAGCAGTGAGCAGTATCAGACAAAGGGCAGGATTCACGAAGGCTTGCACGGAGTGTAAGAGACGTGTAACACTCCATGCAAGCCTCGCGATCCAGGATCAGCCCTAAACTCCATGTAAGAGACCAGCTAAAACGTCTCTTACACGGACTGGGCGTGGACATGCTAAATACCTCACTTGCAGCCGAAAGGTATGCAAATGAGGTATATTAGCAATCCATGAAGCAGAAACCAGCCCGTGTAGGAGACGTTTTAGCTGCAGAAATGTACTCAGTTGACAACTGAGTACATTTCTGCAAATACCACAACGGAGCCAAGTCAGCTCCAAATAAAGGGTGCATATGTCTCAGGCAGCATACCAATGGCCAAATATGTGGCCATTGGCAAGGTAACCCGATGCAAAAATAATAAAAATATAATTTTTTTTTTCCGGCGGGCTGCGCTGTATAAAACATAAAAATGAAGGTTATAAACCCACAAATGTGGGTTTCATGCAATACATGGAATGACAATGCAGGGACCAGCAGACCAAAAACAAAATGGCCACCGTGTAGTGGTTGCTAAAGAGGGAAGCTGAGTCTAAGACATGTAACTAAGCATTAGTAGGAAATCTCATGTAAATGAGGGTTAGGATACTGAATTTCACAGTCACATAGCAAATGAGCACAGTCTGAGTAGTGTAAGAGATACATAAGGGGGAGGAATAGAGTAGGAGATAGGTGACATCACAGGGGGGAATGGTAGAAAGAAATGCAGTTCATTGGAGGTCAGTGTAACATGACAGATGACAGACACAGGTCATGGAAAGAGGTGTGCCACAAGATAAGTCAGGGAAAGTCAAGAAATGGAAAGTGTACACTGTTACTTACACCAAAGTTTCTTGCTGGGCGTGCATGCGCACGTGTGTGCGCCATGAAGCACGAGTAGGGCAGTGTGCACGCGTGTAAGGCAGACTGAGCATATGGGAGCATGTTGTGAGATGTTTAACACTGTTTGCGCTGGTGCGCGTGCGTGTAGGGCAGGCTGAGCATGTTGGAGGCTGTTGGCAGACGTGCAACAGTGTTTGCGTGGGTGTGCGCGCGTTTTAACCCGAATAAGTAGATTCTGAACCGTGTAAGCACGTGTGCGCGCATGTAAGCCATTGTGAGCGTGTTTCTGCTGGTATGCACATTGCTCCCCCCTGAGGAAACAGAAAGGAAAAAGGAAGCAACAGAATTAATAGAAAGCTAGCAGGGATAACTGCTGAAGCTAGCAGGTGAAAACAATTAGAAGCAGGCAATTACACAGACAGAATAGTAGCCCAGCCCAGCACTTAAAACTCTGCAAACAGTAGTGCAGGATGTTTCTCTTAAGAGACACTGCAAGACAGGAGTAAGCTAATAGAAGTGAAAACTGAAAAAGCTTCACTCAGAGCAGAAATGTTAGGGGCTGCCATAGCTGTCATAATGAGACATAGGTGACTTGCTGAGGGTGGTGACAATGCAGATGGTGCCAGACAACCCACAGTGAGGAGACGGAGAAAAGTGTACAGGCCCAGGGTCACCTACCATGGGTTACATGAGCTGGAGATAGTAGAGTGCTATAGAGTGGACAGAGAGCTCCTGCAGCAAATAGTTGAGCTGTGCAGGCCACGCCTCACACACAGAACCAACAGAGGGGAACCCATCCCATTGGAAACCAAGGTATGTGTTGGCCTAAGAATACTAGCAACAGGTACCTTCCAGAGACCAACTGGCGATATGATGGGGATATCACAGGCATCAGCCTCCAGGGTACTGCACCAGTTCCTGGATGCCATGTCAGCACATGTCGGTGATCATGTATATTTCCCCAATGCCCGTGAGGTATTGGCCAGCAATATGCGTCTCTTCCAGCAAATAGCGGAATACCCTGAGGTAGTGGGTGCAATAGACTGCACGCACATACGCATCAAAGCACCAGCCGGTGAGCGGGGTAGGGCCTACATTAACCGCAAGGACTTCCCCTCCATCAACTGCCAGGTCGTGTGTGATGCCCAGGGCATAATAATGAATGTGTGTGCTGGCTGCCCTGGGAGTTACCATGATTCCCACATCTGGCATTTGACGCAGCTGTACCAGACATTTGCCAATGGGAACATCCCACACGGACACCTAGTGGGGGATGCAGGTTATGCACTCGAGCCATGGCTGATGACACCCATCAGAAGCGCACACACACCTGAACAGGAACACCATAATGAGGCACATGCACAAACACGTAATGTAATAGAGCGTGTGTTTGGGCTGCTCAAGTCACGGTTCCGGTGTCTGGACACATCTGGTGGAGCCTTGCAGTACACACCAACTACATGTACCCAAATTGTCATGGTATTTGCTATGCTACATAATATGATCTTGTGAAAACAGCTGCAGCAGGACCAGCATAGGGCTGGGCCAACAGCCCCCCACCATTGCCAAGGCCATCACAGGCAGAGCGTGACTCGAAGGAGGAACAACCTGAGCCTGCCCCAGTAGGCAGAAGGAGGCGTGCCCAGTATGCCCTGGCCTTGGCAAAGAGGCAACGCATAGCACATACACTGGCTCAGTAGGAACCCTGGGAATGATACCCCCTCTGACTCACTCAAATAATAACATGGATGCCTAAAATGACATGACCTGCTCACAAACATGTACAGGGAAGTGTAATATGTGCATCCGGCAGAGGCAGCCCTGCAGCACCACCTGAGGCATGAATGCCATGTGTTAAGCAATGTAACACCATGTACTATATGCACACCTGAGCACCCTGACTAACATCCGCCCTCACCAAGCATGAAGCCACAAAATGACGATGGGATGATCAAGTGCAATAACTGGTTGAAGTAATGCAGTTAGTCAAAGGAGAGCCAATGTGTTTCAGGCCGGGAAGACATGCGGAGCATGACATGATGCACCACCTGCTAGGGGTGGCGTGCACCTATCATTTCATGCCCCATGGATACTGGCAAAGGCTGTCAGTACCCACAGCATGCCCTGAATAGGTAAGTCTCAAAACACAAACCCACCTTCATAGGTACCACAAGGGATAGGAACCTAGATGTAATGCTACCCAATGCCAGACGTCTAAACAGCAAGATGTGTGCAGTGTAAATGCACACAGTATGGAGAATGTAGATATCAGTCCTGTAATAGAGAACTGGGTCAAGGCTCACATCAGCACCCTAACACTACAAGGTCACACCTCATACTGTGCTGTACCGCCACAAAACATGGAACAAGCTACAAAAGGAGGGTGACTAGCAATAAATGTCAAGGATAACCACACCCCCATGTTGGTACCACAACAAGAAGCAGCATGGATTAGCCATGGTCAAATACCAATGGCTAAAACGGCCTCCCAGTATATAGCCTGCTGCAGACTACTGTCCTAATACCAGGAACTGCACCTGGCCTATGTTGGAATACATGAATATATCATGCCCCCAAAACAACATTATATTGCTTGAGTGAAAATACCCAGACATACACCGGGAGCATTATACTAGCACCAACACAGTTGGAGTAAAGTTCCCAGAATCCATAAACAAAAATGCCCAGGAACAACGTACCACTCCCACAAGAAGGGTAAGCATACTGGATGTGATAATCAGCAACATGTGTACTGGATGACAAGATGAGAAGTGTATCCTTCACTGGTAAGACCAGACCATAGAGTAATCACACTGGATATACACATCCCGACCCCAGTCCCTGGCCAGAATACCACAGTGAAAAACATGTGTAAAGCATAGGTTGCAGCCCTCCAAACTGATGTTGAATCCACGAAAGGCCCTGTGCAAGTGCAGAATATGGGACACACACCGCAGAACATGTTATACAGGCATTCCATGAACACAGCCAGGAATGCTTGGAGTATGCAATCACAAATAACAACAACACACAATGCCATACACGCAGGCATCTGGCATGCTGGACTCCAGCCATTACCAAACCATGCAAGAGAATGAGGAAGCTACCACATGATAGAGCAAACATAAAAAGGGAAGTAATCACTGACCAGTAGTATGGCAATAACATATGTCCACACATACAATCCACTAAGTCCAGCCACAACAAGTAGAATCTGTGAATCCAGAGGCAATGTGACACCTGTCCCAAGTACACAGACAACCACAACTCCCCCCAATAAATACAAATATATGTGATAGATGCAACCATGTATCCAAACCAGAGGTTGAGCTCCCCCAACTCAGTACTGTCAAAACTAGTCAGGAGGAGAAGGTAACCACATACACCACAAACCCAGTCCCACATACACCTACCACAACTGTAAACCAAACACATAAACACAGAAAAATATTCCCGGAGGCCGTAATTACAAACACACCACACCAACAGAAGCCTCCAAAGCAGATCACAAGCAACCACAACCTCCAAACATAGCACATGCAATGAATAGTACACAGAGCTGGAGTGCCAAACAGTCACAGGCCAGAAGGAGAAACAACATGCCTGATACAGTTGTAATAGGTGTCTGTATAGGCAGACACACTGCTGTCACACTCACCAGACTGAACAAGGGAAAGGGTAGAGTAAGCTGCCTGTAGGCTGCCACAAAATGCCACATAACACAAGTATGCAGGTCACCCCAAAGCAAGCAGAAATATAATGCACTCAATGTCCATGCTGGTGTGAATGACCTGAGATGTACCTCCCTGGTCTACATGAAAAGAGACATGGATGATCTCTCTGAGTATGTACCCCAGGCTGGTATGACATTGGCTGTGTGCAGCATCCAACCCTCACCAAGAATGATGCCACAGTACAAACACAGAATGATCATGTTTAACAGCTGGCACAGTTACAGCTGTCAGTCCAAGAGGGTCTAATGTCTGTCTGCTTGAGATGTCAAGCATGACAAGCCATGCTGCTGTTCCAGGGATGGCTTGCACCTGTTACACCTGTGCGTCTGGATACTGGATAAGGCCTTTGCCACCTCCATAGAGCCGTATGTCGGCAAGGCCAAAAAGACTACCCACCACCCTAGAAAACATAAGTGGTAGGAAACATAAGGGTAATGCTGACCAATGCCAGATGTGTAAACTGCAATATGCATGCCCGTGAGGCACTTCCCATTATGGAGAACATTGATGTCTGTGCAGTGACAGAAGCCTGCTGCAAGCCTAGTGATAGCACACCAGCACTACCAGGTTATATCACATATCATGTATTATGGCCCCAACACCTGGACCAAAACATCAAAGGGGGGGAGTATCCATATGCAGCACAGACACCCATATGGCCAGGTAACTGACAATGCACAAAGCAGCGGAGACCACCCATGTGCACCTAAGTGTAGTCCAAACTGCTGTACAGTCTGTAGCATGTGACAGACCACACTCTCACACACAACAACTCCACCCAGACATCCTGAAGACACTGGACAGTATGAATGTCCCACCAAATACCAGACAAGGTACACACAAATTACCACATAGGTGGCAAACCATTATGTATGCAAGGAGAAATCAGGGACCTAGGGACACAAGTCGACAGTAATCTGTCATGTGACACTCACAATGCCAATGTGGCTAGGAAGATTGTCGATATTGGACACCGTATCATGAAAGGATTCACATCTACATCAACAGAGGTCACTGTGCCACTGTACTGTTCCCTTATCAGACCCATAATCTAGTACAATGACTCATATGGGATGTACCGTCGTGACACCTGCAGCGGTTCGAAGACCTCATAGTTACCCCACCAAGAGGATAAAGGGTGTGAAATATATGTCATATGCTGCCTGGCTGTAGACACCCCAGCTGAATGCAGTCACAGACTGCCTACACAGAGGCATTGTATGTCTGTTGTACAAGGCCATGTCCAACACAGGAGTAATGGACATGCTCCACCACAGGAAATCAAAGCCATTGGAGCTGTGAGAGTGACAGATGTCAGCCTCAACACATAATGAAATAAGATGTGCTGGAGGGACAGATACATAACCCAGAGGCTCCCCACACCCAGAAACAGGATCCCAATCCATGTTAGGCAGAGCCCCTCACTGACACCCCTCAACAGGAATATTGCCAAGTGGATGGATGATCGTACATGTATACTGGGGGTCTTCACTGTGTCACGACAAGACAGTGGCACAGTAAAGAAATTCATAAATGGCCATAATAGAAACATAGCAGGGGGTGGCGAAAGACACACACACACTCTGGCTAGGCTTACTAATGCTCTAGTGTGGATAGCCTAGTATGAACCCATGAACCTATGAAGATACAAATTGTACAGGACACTAAGGATAATCACAAGGCTTACCTAACTGATGGTAGGAACCATGTTGGGCATCCACAGATATGCTCCGAATCACATATATATTACAAACAACATACCAAACACACACACATATTGCTAACATACAACCTGACAGGTGCAGTGCAAACACCCCCCCCCCAGAGTGCAAAATATCTATCCCAGCAGACTGCTGGTCCCCTGACATTGCAGATGCTGAGGTAACAGCCATCATCTGCAAAGCAAAACACACAGAAGCAAAGGTATGTGATGGAGTCCTGGGCTGAGGCCAACATGGACTCCAAGAATAATGGAATGCCAAATCACACTACTGCCCAATGTCAGCCTTACCAGAGGATATGTACCCAAAGAGTAGTGTACAACAACAGTGGTCCTTCACAACAAAGGTGTTGCCTGAATGGATACTGCAAATTACCACCCCAGGATCCTGACAAGCTTGGTCTGCACAGCTATGGAAAGGATCAGTATGTACCGCAGACAGAAGGCTATTGTGCACCTACTGATACTGGACCCTACACAGTGTGGCTGTCATAACTGCAGATCCTGCCCCTAAACATGTCTGACCCATTTGAAGCAGTCATTAAGGTCATTGATGAGGGCAATGTGGTCCACACAGCGTAGCTGGACCGTGCATATGCTTCTAGACAATACCGTACGAGTTCAGTATGGATATGTTCACTAGCTTAAATATATACCCCTATGTCAGTAGAGGGGTTGCAAACCAGACCAAGGAGAGAACTGTCATGGTCAGACATGCCGCATCCATGTCAGACTACAAAGCAGATATGAGTGGCATCCCACAAGGCCTGGTCCTGGGCCCCCCCCCGTTCTGTATATATGTCCCATAGGTATAGGCCAACATGGAAGGACTGTGACTGAACATGTATGCAGAGGAGTACAAACAGCCCACCATATCCGACCCCCAGCTGACACAAGCAACCCACAAAAGGGCCACCTACAAACAGACAACTGGAGCCATAGCCATGTCAGCAAGCTAATTGCAGAACTGTGTATAGACAACCACCGTGGATATACAGTAAGTGCCCACAAATTACCACACAGGTGTTAACCCATGACGTACCTAACATGTAATGAGAGACCTGGGTACAAAAGGTGATAGATATCCTGCACTGGACAAACATGTGGCTGTAGTGTTCGCAGAAACATATACTATATACCCACCCAAACATGAAGGTTGGCAGATGTAGATAAGGGGATGTCACTGTGGCTCTGCAGTCATCCTCCATCAGCGTCACAATTGACTACAATAGCCCCTGTGGGATATACCTCAGCAGACACCTCCATCAACTGTAAACTCCACAACAGTACACCACCAGGAGTAGCAAAGAACATGAACAGATGCCATGTGTTGCCTGAGTAAACAAACTGCTGCCCCACACACTGCCATACTGCCCAGCTACAGGCAAGCTGTGCCTGATGTATGAAGCCATGTCCAACCTGGAATCAATGAACATGCTGCACCTTGTACAATCTGAATGGCAGTGAGCTATGCACATGAGAGACCTGCACCCCAGCACTGACATACATAGGACAAGCTGTACAGAATGATCCATAACACAGAAGGCACCCCCACTCTTCAGTAAACTCCCGGTACAGGTCAGCCAGAGAGTCACTTATCGACATCCCTCAAGAGGAATCCTGATGAGTGGATGGGAGATGGTAGGCTAACCCTGGGTATCACTGTTATGTCAGAGGTAGACGGAGGCACAGTATACTAACCATGACATATGTCATGGCAAACTCCAGTTACAATGTGTGTCGAAGGACAAACACACCCTGTGACTAGCATCAGAAATGGCCTAGGGAACATCGCTGGTGTTTGCCAATGTCCACCCATGTTGTGGAATACACTACCAATGTTGGACGAGCCTGGTGTAGGTAGTCCATATCTGAACATAATGCAACATGGTCATATGTGCACAACTGGCCCCTACACAGTCTGTTGTGCTCACTATGAAGATGTCAAGCAGTCATAGGACTAAAGCCCAGGATACTGTCCACCACAGTGAAAGTACTGAACCAGTACACTATACGGTACTACAGTGTTAGGTCATTATGAAAGTATGTTGAGAACTGTCTGCAAAGTATCCCATTCAATCCCTGCAGGCACAGTATAATCCCTGTTGTGGCAGACATGAAGCAGTTGGCCAGTTAGTACACAACATAACACCCAACACACAACCATAAACGTGAGATATTGGTGAAGTTCACACACACTCAAATATGTGGTGGACTTCAGAGTGCAACATATGGAAAGCTCACACTGGGCATGCTCGCACACTTTGATAAATGAGGCATATGTCAGACAACATGCCATGGAAAGGCTGAACTGGGCATGCTCACACACTTAGGCCATATCTCCGTTTAGCAGTTGGCCACACATATCTGGTATTTGTACGTGTCAGTCCAGGAACCAACCACAACACAGCAATCTGCCCAGTGCACACAGTAAATGACTACAGAGACATAAGTGATATAGTGGATCGCTGTCATATGCAAACATCTTCCACAGATACACAAGTTGTTCATAGGAACAGGGAATGCTATGGCAATAAAGACCTGCAAACAGTAGAACAGCACAACAAATATTGTGCATCTGACAATTGAACATATGTGTGTAGAAGTAAATACTAGGCTTGTTGCCCTAGGGAATGACAGCTTAGCCAGAGTGTGCTTGGCATCTGCATCCCCAGTACAGTAGGCTACTGTGCCACTGTAAAGTAGGTCACATAAGTCAACATGTGAGGCTAGTGAGCTGTGCCTCTGTCAAGCAGGGGCACCGTGGAGGTCCCAGGGATTGAATGTGCTAAGCCACAGCCATGTTGTCAGTGTGTGCTGGAAGAGGGTTGCTGAGGATCTCTAACAGTAAGTGTCTGTCAATAACAGACTGAGGGGAGCCCTATCTGCATTCTCTGGACAATTCCACTGTCAACACTGTGTTGTAATGATTATGTGTGAATGAAGTGCCGTGCCGGAACTGTTCACAGATGTCCTCCCTCTGTGGGCTACAGCTCTGCAATGTATTAGCTCACTCTGTCTGTTGTACAGCTCATATATGGCTGGTGTACACCTGACATGTGTCTTGTTGTGGAGCAGTCATGGGTATATGTGGGATAGCATGATCAATGCAAACCGTACACATGCTCATAGAATGCAATTGTCAAGGATTATGCTGAGTGGCCAGTATAGTCCCCCAGCATGGGTCCTCTGAAGTCGTCCACCCCAGTCTTCACAAGTGTAGAGTCTGCTTGTGCTAAATACAGTTTGTGTGCAGTGACAACCTTGCCTGTGGGTGGAGATGGGATATGGATGTCAAGGGAAAGGTGGGTATGGTCAGATATCAACAATGGTGGTCTACCTCTGGTGTGGAACAGTGAGTACCCACGTTGCAGATGGACAGGTGCAATATGTATTCCCCCATGTGGCTGTGGTGTGTGGTTCTGCCATAGCACATGGACCCACAAATTGTAGTGGCTGTAGGGTAAAGTGGTAGAGGCCTGAGTAGTTCTCACACACAATATGCCTGTACCTGATGTTAACAACTGGAATGGTGTATGTGAACACCTGCATATCCCGGCACTGTTCCCAGGGAAGCTAAGTGTGTGTCCTGGATGTGGGTGTGGTGTTCTGGACTGGTTGTGTTGTGTGTTACAGGTCCTGTGGTCACAAAGCATGGTATAGAACATAACCTGCCAGTGCGATGTGCATATCTGACCCTGACGTAGGTGGCTGCAAATGCATATATATGCTATCCCCCACCTGACAGGTAGTACTACATGTACATACCTCTGTAGAAATAAAGATGTCAGCACCCTATAAATACTGCAGGAGAAGAGAAGCCTCCCAGTAATGCGAATAGCGTGCTCTGCTAATGCATCTGTCTCGAGTGTCATCACATAGTTAGGTAGGGGTTTGAATCCTGTAAATGCTCAGTGTGTGTGGAGGGGGTTAGTGTGTGTGCAAATCTGTATGAAGGGAATATCCCTTTTGGCAACTAGGAGAACACACTACAGGATGCACATTCCCCTTTCTAAACACTGATGATGTCAGCACTCTATAAGTACAGCAGGAGAAGAGAAACCTCACAGTAATGCGAATGTCGTGCTCCACTAATGCGTCCGTCTCAAGTGTCATAACATAGTTGGGTAGGGGTTTGAATCCTGCAAATGCTCAGTGTGTGTGGAGGGGGTTAGGGTGTGTGCAAGTCTACATAAAGGAAATATCCCTTTTGGCAACTAGGAGAACACACTACAGGATGCACATTCCCCTTTCTAAACACTGATGATGTCAGCACCCTATAAGTACAGCAGGAGAAGAAAAGCCTCCCAGTAATGCGAATAGCGTGCTCTGCTAATGCGTCTGTCTCGAGTGTCATAACATAGTTAAGTAGGGGTTTGAATCCTGCAAATGCTCAGTCTGTGTGGAGGGAGTTAGTGTGTGTGCAAGTCTGTGTGAGGGAGATGTTCCTTTTGGCATCTGTGAAAGCACTCTACAGGATGCACATTCCCCTATCTCAGCACGGATTATGTCAGCACCCTATATGTACAGCAGGAGAAGGGAAACCTCCCAGTAATTCTAATAGCGCACTCTGCTAATGCGTCTCTCCTGAGTGTCATAATATAGTTAGGTAGGAGTTTAAAACCTGTAAATGGTATGTGTGTGTGTGTGTGTGGATGTGGGGACTCTGTGTGTGTGCAATTCTGTATGAAAAACATGTGCTTTTTTGAAATCAGGAGATCACACTACATGATGCACATTACCCTTTCCAAACAGTGATGATGACAGCACCCTATACATACAGCTGGAGAAGGAACATCTATCAGTAATCAGAATAACGTAATCTGCTACAGCATCACTCTCAAGTGCCATAACATATTTAGGTAGGGGTTTGAAACCTGTAAGTGGCAAGTGTGTGTGTGTTTGAATGTGGGGAGTTTGTGTGTGTGCATTTCTGTATGAAAAATATGTTAGTTTTGGCAATCAGGAGATCACACTACCTAATGCACATTACCCTTTCAAAACACTAATGATGTCAGCACCCTATAAGTACAGCCAGAGAAGAGGAACCATCTAGTAATCCGAATAGTGCGCTTCGCTAATGCGTCTCTCTCACGTGTCGTGACCTAGTTAGATAGGGGTATGAATCCTGCAAATGGCAAGTGTGTGTGGGGGTAGTAGGGTGTGTGTAAGTGTGAGAGAACAGATTCTTTTGGCAAATACTACAATAGACCAGATGCTGCATATTCCCCCTGTAAACACAGGGGATGTCACCACACTATCAGCACAGCCAAACAGGGCTACTTGGCCAGTAATGCCAATAGTGTGCTCTGCTACTGGGTCTATTACCATTGTCAGAGTACAGATAGGTATGTTTTGGTAACCCACAACTGCCACGTGTGGTTGGGTCACACATTATGACCTTGTGTGGGTCTTTGTGCATAACAATGCATGCCATTGCCTAAACCAGCAATGGCATTGCACACATGATGTATGTGTGTGACACATACACATAAATACCTGTGACCTGCAGTAGTTACCATGTCTGACACGTGCCTCGAGTGGCTAAATGGTATTTGCAATGTATAACAATATGACTGTGTCTTACTGTGCAGGGGCCGCATGTGGTATGTGTCTATACAGTGTGGGTGTATATGGTAAAATACCTACAGCAGGGGATACACATCTGGTCTGGGCCATATAGTCTACATGTAGTTGATGTACAGGTGCTGCATGTTCCCACCTGTTGTGGGAGTGGTAACATGTCATTCCACTGCAATTCAGTGACCACATACTGTGAACCCTTCAACTAGTGTGTTGTAGCTACAGTAATGCTCACGCACAATGTTTGGCTGGATGCAGTCCAGCCATATAAAGACAGTTCTTGAGACTGTCATATTGCCAGTGTTGTTATGGAGGATAGGTGGTTTTCCTGTGTATGGGAGGGTTATGTGTGCCAGGCTATGAAACAGATGGCAGTCCGACACACTGTTAGCTGCACATGATTAGGCCCTGATGCTTTGTGCTGTGCCAACAACCTGGAGGTGTGTGTATCTGTGGTGCCTTGGGATACCACCCCCCTGTCCATGTGTGTTACATGTGTAGGGGACGACAGGCATGGTATGAGGCATAACCTGGCAGTGATGGGTTGCACCTGTGAGCCATGAATCAGGACTCTGGTACTGCACAGACATTGCAGTTCACCGTGCTGAGGACAGTGTCCAGTGCATGCATCTTGCGGTGTACACTGTTGGTGTTATGTAGCAGCACTGTTAGTGTCCTAACCTGTGTGATACCCACGGAGGTGGCTATGTAATCCATGTCCTGCAGCATAAGGCAGTATGTGTGTATCAAGGAGCTTCGCCAATATACATCGGGCCATGGGTGTCACGTGCAAGCTGACCCTTGCACATCATTGTGGCTTCCCTAGCATGTAAGCACACGTTGACAGCCAGCGGATACCCTATGAATGACATTGGAGACTGAGCAGAATGTAGACATACAACACCCTTCCTACATACAGTGGTAGCATACCTGGCGAGGGTATGTTGGCAACCAAGATCAGGCTCATACTGGCCCGTGCCACATGCTGAGAGATCCATTCTATGTTCCCTATCATGTAGTCCAGGGAGGTATGTCTCAGGTCATCCATAGTGGCATGGTCAATGAGTGAGTCATATGTGTCCATGCCTCTGACTGACCTGTATGCATGTGTTCTGTGGTGGACCATAGTGCCCCAAGGCATATCACTGTGACCTTCACCAGATACAGCCTGTTGAGCGGGACCTCAGTGCAGCACCCAAGACAGGTACCTGACACATCTGTAGCAGGTGTATTGTGTAGCCCTACAGGCTGTGAGTGTGTGGCACATGGGATGTGTGTGCCATGTGTGGCATGTGCTCTGTTCCGACGGAACATATGCCTGTGTGCCAGCTGCGGAGGTGTGTGATGCTCAGGCAGGATGCTATTCTGAGTCCCCACGTATGCCCCAGTGTGTTCAGCATGCTGTCAGTGCATGTCTATGTCTGACTTGTATTGTAGTCACTGTAATATGACATGCCACCTGACAGGGTATGGCATTACTGGGTTCAGAGAGCTCAGTCCCCAGATTGGCTATGTGGTGGCATCCCACACATGTGTTGTACATTCCTGGCCAAGGGTGATGGCTGACTGCATACATGTGGCAGCTGTGACATTGCCACATGACTCACATAAACCACAACTGGACCATAGAGGTGATTGACAGGTTAAATTTGCACATGCTACCCTAGTAGTGTGATTGCCATGGTGAATACCAACACATAGGGCCAATGGGGAACAACATACTGAAGGTGTGTATGTGTGGGTGTACTGCTACTGTTTCATAGCACTGGCATATATGACTGCACACTTGGGTAAATACCAGGTAAGACATGTGCAATGTGTCACAGGCAACGTACATGCAAACAGGACGGACAGTGACGTTCTGTCATGTGTAAACTTGACATGCATATCGTACGCTATGCAGATGTCACTAGGAGTCCACAGAAGCACTGTAACTCTGCATTGCAGGTGTAAGCAGTGTTCCAGGGAACCCCAAGCGAACATGCATGCAAACAAAGCTACAGTAAGCAGGGCTGGAAGTAGTTCATTGTACAACAAAGAAGGGGTAACACTAACAGTAAGTAACAATGCAAATATGTGGGCACTATCAACATGTATCCAGGAATACACAGCGCAGATGCCCATGGTAGAACTGATATTATGTCATAGTTTATTGTGCTTTGGATTACATTGGTACTGCACACATATCAACATGCGCAAACATCCACATTGCATAGTCGTTGTGGGCAACTTGACACCATTACTGTACATGTCCACCATTGCATATCACTACTTGCGTTAGCTTCCCCCCTGTGCTACCCATATATGCGGCTATCTGTTGACATCCTTACCACTGGCATGCAATTATGTGCAGCTGTTACACTTTGGTACATACAATGGGTGCAGATAACAATTCAGGACATTCATACGGTTACTGCATCAGGCATGCTGGGATATACACACAATCATATCAGCACACTGTACTGTTACCAACATGATACTACTAATACACTTCTATGCAGTCACCCTGTGCATCAGCAACATGTTTACCTGTTCCTGCAATGATGTTGGAGATTGCAGGAGGTGGCACAGTGTCATCATATGCACAGGGTGTGAATTAGGTATGCCTGAGTCTGCCACTGATACCACCAATTGACATGTGTGTGTATGTGTGTTGGTGAGGGGCAGCAGTACAGGGTGGGGCACTGTTGGTGCAGTGTGTGCATGTATGTGGTCACCCTAGGTGTTAACATTTCGCATGTGTGTATGCATGCACACAGTTCCACCTCATGGCTGCCATATACAGGGGTTTGTGGACAGCCACAGACTGCACCTGGCAGGTCATACAGATCAGTGTCTGTGGGCACGGACACGGTACCTGTGCCTGGCAGGGGTGCTACGGACCGTATCCAGTACTAAGCCAGACTGGGTACTGTCATCAGAAGCGGGAGTGTGTTGACTGGACACAGGTCCCTGTTGAGACTGTCCAGAGCCACGTGCACGTGGTTTCTTGGGACGTTCCGATGACAGCACAGACCCAGCATTCCTGGGGCTGCTGCTGGCACTATGGGGGCATGCACGGGCCTGTTGTCGTCCGCGCCGACTGCCAGCTGCTGCTGTTGCTG
Source organism: Protopterus annectens (assembly GCF_019279795.1). NCBI lineage: Eukaryota > Metazoa > Chordata > Ceratodontiformes > Protopteridae > Protopterus > Protopterus annectens. The sequence goes on along the minus strand of NC_056736.1, from coordinate 430,553,963 downwards.
GCATACAGCCACGTCAACGCTGCAAACGCCCACCATTGCCCTAGCTCATGGACATTTGGTTGTGGAACTGCTGTAATATGTCCCCACAACATCTGTCTATGACATCGGTGAAATTACGGATAGCATCCGCGATGTCACTCATACTGTCAGTCATGGCTGTGCAACATGCTCTCAGCTCCCTCAGACCCTGTCTGGTGTACCTTTCCATAAGCGACTGTGCCTGCATGACAGCCCGAAACATAGCTGACGTTGACAGACCTCTTTGGGCACGTCTACCAGAGGCAGTACGCCCACGGATGCTCTCACGAGAACCCATGGGAAACTGTCTGTGTGGTACCATCGCAGGACCCTGCCCATGGCTGCTGTGTGGGGAAGCATGTGCCACAGATACCACATTACCCTGGTCAATGCCCACTGTATCCTGTCCATCACCTAGGGACAATGGTGACAAAGGATGTACTGGCAGGATGACTGTGCACAATAATGGGGTTGACAGCTGTGTACTGTCAACTGGCTGACCAATGGCGGACCCTGACACACCTTCCTGTACCATTACACAGATATCATCATTACCAGTACCTGTGGCACCAGATTCAGGTTCCCTGCTGCAGGACACCAGAGCAGCACCAGAACCTGTGGGAGGAAGACAGGAAACACAGTTTACAGTGTCCACACAATGTTACCAGTGATGCACTTATGCACACATGCACACATGGACACATGCACACATGCACACATGGACACAGGCACACATGCAGACATGCACACGTGGACACATGCACACAGGCACACATGCACACATGCACACATGCAGACATGCACACGTGGACACATGCACACGTGGACACATGCACACATGCACACATGCACACGTAGACACATGCACACATGGACACATGCACAAATGCACACATGCACACGTGGACACATGCACACATGGACACATGCACACATGCACACGTGGTCACGTGTACACATGCACACATGCACACGTGGACACAGGCACACATGCACACATGCACACATGCACACGTGGACACAGGCACACATGCACACGTGGACACAGGCACACCTGCACACATGCACACATGCACACATGGGCACAGGCACACCTGCACACATGCACACATGCACACCCCGCAGTATACACACAGAGCACTACTGAGTTACACTAGTGTTACTAGCACTATCAGGAATATTATAGGTATTGTTAAACACACTCACCAGCATGGATGGCCTGCCTTGCTGTAACCCCAGAGGGACCTGCAGAAATGATGAGATTAATGTCAGTGGGCACAACTGTGCCATTGATACTGCATATGATACAGTGCAGTAGTACACCAGTTGCCTTTCACATGTCAGCTGCTGATATTGCCAATATCACACATGTACAATTACATACTATAATGACAGCTACATACCATGGACACACCTTACACATGCATAAACTAACAGTGTACAGAACAGTCAAGTGTACATATGGCATATTACCTGCACGCTCCATGTCGTGCTGCTGTGTGGATCCAGCCTCCATCATGATGCAGGTGTATTGCTGTTGCTTTTCTGGGGCTGGAGCCACAACACTTAGGAGTAGCCCCTCCAGTCTGGTGAGGGGCGGATGTGTGGCCACCCCACCTCCTGTGGCAACCTGTTGCCTGTGGATATCCGACGCACGCTGACGGACATTTCTGATTAAATCACTGCAGTGATGTCGTACCTGCTTATATGTCCTATTATGCATGCCAATGTCATTTACACTATGGACAAGGTCTTGCCACAGTGCAGCCCTCTCCTGCTGATTCTGACTGGTGCGGGAAAACAGTATGTCATACTCCCGCACCAGGCTCTGGTGTATCTCCTCATCTTCCGCTGCAGAGTAGGTGGGATTATGCTGATGCGCCATCTCCCTGGAAGAGAACACAAACAGGATATCAGCAGACTATGTCAGCAATATATGGCACACATACTATACATGATACTCATGTGTAGTGATATACTACTACTCCCATATGTTGCATGTGTGTGTCTCGTGGTGGATACACAAGTACATGTCCAGATATCAGTGCTCAGCCAACACCTGTGCAACAATACCTGCCACATTCCACACAACATAGTAGCATGCCCCATCGGTCAGCACACACTGACAGGTCCAATGCACAACCTCACTCTGGGGGTTCATCCCAAGGTACTGTATGTGGGACGCCATCCACTAGTGTGATGTAGATATACATATCCCACCACCACCAGCACAGTAGACTACTTTGATATGTATGTGATTAGACAGTTATTCACTTGTTAGGACTGAGATGGTATCCATGCAGCACACTGGGCCAGTGGAAGCCACAACCCACACTGCTGACCCCTTTGCAAATGCTTACCACGGACATCCCACAGATTGCATGGAACTTGCACACACATTTCTAACCCAGACCCTATGCACAAAGGTTAGGCATCCTGTCCGGTGGACCCCAGACAGAGGCAGATTGTATAACAATAGCAGGAGGCTACTGCAGGACAGAGCAGATTTACATTAAGGGAAGGCATCTGTGGTCAGCACTGGTACTACGCTACGGACTCTCATAACAACGGCCACGGCCTACTCTGGGAGAGAAATGGCCACAAACACTATGGATAACCACAAGGCCTTCTTCAGTTATGTTACACATATGGACCAAATGCCTCAGATATACTCTGCGTTAATACACACCTACTTAACATTCACCAAACACACAGATATTGGCAACATTCTTGCAGACTGGTTCGGTGCATGTATCCCCCTCCTTCTCCCCCACCAGTTGAATTACTCATCACAGCTGTATGTAACCTCCCTATCATCTCACATGTCCAGGTGAGGGCCGCCCTCAGCAAAGCAGAACACACAGCATCACTGTGACCTGATGGTATCCCTGGATGTGTGCTACATGCACTCCAAGAGGACATACAACCGCATATAAGACTGATAATTAATCTTGGCCGTACTACAGGATATGTACCTGGACACTGGCATACAGCAACAGTGGTCCCACACCACTAAGGAGGCACCTCTACTGACCCTGGGAACTACCACATCATATGCATAACCGGCCTGGTCTGCTAAGCTATGGAATTATTCAGTATGGGATGCATATGCAGTGATATCGGGTACCTGCAGACACTTGTTCCCAGCCAGTTTGCCTTTGTGATGGGCTGATCCTGCCTTTTGAACCTGGCTGACCTTTCAAAACAGTCACTACAGCCATTGCTGAGGGCAACGCACAGACAACTGCTGCCAGGATCATGGCCTAACACTGATTGACATGTAATGTATAGTCATCCCCTTTTGGTGGAACTACGTACACACAACATATCACATGGACATACCTATAGATACAGACCTATGACACATTTGGAGGGTTCACAGTATGCAGACTATTAACCTGCTACTTTGCATTACCTGTGTTTGTCGCAGCTGGTTGCGTTACCACTGCTTCTGCTTCCTGCTGCTGCTGTCACTGCTGACAGCTTAGACTCACAGTGTGTAGCGTGTGTTTTTTTTTTTTCTCTCTCTGTCTCTGCCTGTCTCTCTCCCTCTGTCTGCTTCCAGACAGTGCAATGAATGTATTGCATGTGTGGAGTGTTAGTACAGGATGCTTTTGTAGGTATCTGCATAGGTCCATGTGATGGCCTCTGCACCAATTGTAAGCCAGCATTTGCTAATTGCATGCAGCCAGTTGTGTACTGATTGCAGTTCTCACTGTGATTTCAGGACAGTGCTATAAAAGGGTATGTGAGATAGGAGTTGCCCTTTCAGATTGTAAGGGCGGGGACCATGCTGGTATGCTGTGGACACTGTTCTGTGAGTGTAAAGGTTAGTATCTCTCTCATGATTCAGGCTGTGTTGTAGATTCACATTTCTCCATTCCTCTCTCCTGTTCCCTGTAGTAAGTGTGTATGCACAATGACACCTACAACTATATAGATATATATTTATATATATATATATATATATATATATATATATATATATATATATATATGTAAATATACATACATTTATATATGTACATTAACTGACATTATTACCTACAAGCTACCAACTAGGATGGCTGTTTCTGTTCACACACTACTATTATGGGAATCCAGTAGTTTTGACAGTAATTCTAAATGACATGCTTTGTGTACTACACATCCTATATTCCCTTTACATTCATCCCTACTATTACATGTTATATTTATTTTAGCACAATGTTCTGGTATAAGAGTCATGGCTTAGTGGTAGGTCATACAAACTACTGTTTCCAAGGTCCTGGGTTCAGGACTAACAGTGGGATTTTATTTTGCTTTTGAACTGACTACAGGACCTGTCAATCAGAGTGACTAAGGCACTTTTAAGCAGTTGTAACCGGGTTAGCGCTGGTTTACGTGGAGCTCACGCATTCGCACTGGCGTTTAGCTCCACGCACACACGCGCATACCCGCTTACAACCGCTTAACAGTGTTTACTCTGGCGCACACCTGCGCTATTTTCTTTGAAAGAAATGAAAATGGGGAGACAGAAAAGTGGTGAAAAAGGGGTCACAAAGAGGGTAAGACAGTAGGGAAACAAGCTTGGGATTTGCAGGAGGGATGTAGGTAAGGCCCATAGCTGCCCATTTCTTCATCAGCAACAGCTGTGCATATGTATGTAATTTGGTGTGACATTTGAAACCTTCCACCCCTGAGAGAGGTGTCAGGACAACAATAATACTTGTTGTACAGCCAATTGTAATTGATAGCAGACATGTGTGCGGAATGGGCAGCTATGTATGGGGCGTAATATTTTTGTGGGTACAGAGTGCCCTTTTTTTTTTTTTCAGGTGAGAGTGGTATGTCAGGTGAAGGAAGTCGGTATAGCTGGGGAGGTAGGTTGGGTAGGTAAACAGACAAGACAAACAAGACGCATACAGGGGCAGTGTATGACACGTGTGGGGGGTTACACAATTGACGGGGACGGAGGTTTGGATATCCAGAGCCCATGAGCCCACAGATGGCAACAGTGGAACTGATATCCCCACCCATAGGCAGTTGCCACTGTTCCTTCACTGCCCAGGACGGTGCTATGCTGGGGGCTGTGTAGGCCGGGCAACAGGCATGCCCGTAAGTTGTGCCACCTGTGCCTCAAGCTGGCGTAGAGGCTCAAGAACAGAGTCCCAGATCTCCCTACGCACCACAGTCCGGACGCTATGGAGGGTGAGTGGTGGTCCTCCTCCGGCCACGCTTGCAGAGGGAGGACGAGCCCCATCCCCTGCAGCGCTTCCACCTGCAGGTGGCACAGGGCCACCGGAGGAGGATCCAGACTGGGCACTAGTGCCAGGTGCACTCGCCAGCTGAGGTGGGAGAGGTGGGTCCGCTGGAACCCGCCTTCCCTGTCGTCCTTTGTTTTGCATTATGTCATGACAGTTTGGGTTAGTGACATATAATACCATTCACAATTAGTTGTAACAGCATGCATTAGTATTCCCATTAACCAAACACCCAAATATTCACACCATTGAACAGCGAGCATAACACATGCATAATTTGAACAGCAATACACAGTCCAACAACATGCAGGGTTGATTGATGGCAACAGGCCATCAGGTTTGGATGTATGAACAGGGCAGATGCATCAACAGACATGCAAATATATATGACCCAACAGGACAAATGTCCAGGGTGTTAATTGTGATTGCACATACCATTTTCACGTGGAATGGGTTATATGTGGTTATAGGGTGGGGTGAAGAAAATAATATTAACACCTTCAAATACCAATACATATGCTGTACATTTCTAATAGCTGCACATATATACACACTACTGTTCTAACTACAGTTTCCTATATGATAACTACTTCAACTTGGTGATAGGACTGTTACTGCAACATCAATATACATTTTATTGTTCTTCATACACATTCATATCTAGCTTTGTTCAGCTACATCATCCTGCTACATTTGCTTTATATAGCTATAGACAGGTGTGGATGTTTGGTATATCAGACAATCATACTATCTGCATATTGCAGACTGAGAGCAACATATCCAGATTTTGGGATACACATTCCAGATGCAGCAACACTTTGAACAGATTTCGCTGTTTGGTTTTGATTCTCACATGCATTTCATTCTGTCTTGACTGCAGTATACTTTATTCAGGGGTTATTACTACTGTATTGCTGGATTGGGTTATATGTGGTTATAGGGTGGGGTGAAGAAAATAATATTAACACCTTCGAATACCAATACATATGCTGTACATTTCTAATAGCCGCACATATATACACACTACTGTTCTGACTACAGTTTCCTATATGATAACTACTTCAACTTGGTGATAGGACTGTTACTGCAACATCAATATACATTTTATTGTTCTTCATACACATTCATATCTAGCTTTGTTCAGCTACATCATCCTGCTACATTTGCTTTATATAGCTATAGACAAGTGTGGATGTTTGGTATATCAGACAATCATACTATCTGTATAGTGCAGACTGAGAGCAACATATCCAGATTTTGGGATACACATTCCAGATGCAGCAACACTTTGAACAGATTTCGCTGTTTGGTTTGGATTCTCACATGCATTTCATTCTGTACTGACTGCAGTATACTTTATTCAGGAGTTATTACTACTGTATTGCTGGATTCATGATACTTTCTCACACTCTCTCACTTGTTTTCATTTTACTATTCAGGATGGTACTTACTTCTAGGCTTTATTGACATGTTTTACCTGTAGTTATTACAATCCTTTCCAGCAGTCTCACTTCTGTCATGTTTCAGTATTTCAACAGGGATATATTTCACACGTGATTTCGTCATCTTCTGCAGCTGTACTTTCCAGCCTGCTGCAGGTTGTGTACTATTTTCTTACAGGTGGGGCATCTTTATTTCAGAATTTATGTCAGACATTTTCATTTTTCTGTTTGGATTACAGACTGCAACACACTTTTGTAATCAAGCAATACTTGCAAACACTTTTATACTGTTACTTGCACATTTTATTACTTAGTGACTACACTGCACTCTTTTGCTAACTGTCATACTTTTATATTTCTTTACAGTTACCGGGAGTGGATTACTGACCTGCCTGGTGGCGCAACCACACCAGCCTATCGCCATAGGCTCTGCGGTTCGCAGAACGGACACCTGCAGCTGTAATATAAATGAAGTAATATTGGAATACACATCTCAATAATATCAGCTAGTTTAATTTCTTACATACATAATTAAATGTAACTTACTCAGTAGTGGGGCGTTGGGCATTTGCCGGGCCTCCTGGATCCAAAGGTTCAATTGGTCCAGCTTGCATCTCTTCTTGTCTGCATGGTGGTGACGGACCTGCTCACCAGTCCTTGGAATCCCTGTGGCACTGGTGAGATCATGAGCCAACCGGTCCCACGCCTCAGCCCTATATGCTCCCCACAGGACCTGGCCCTGCATGAGTTGGGCCTCATGATTGTGGACTAGGAGCCAGACCATGTACCTGGACTCCTCAACGCCCCACCTCTGTGCTCGAAAGCAACTACCCTCACCTACTCCTGTCATTCTGGCTGCAAGTCAGTTCTACAATCATTTATGCTGTGTATTCCCACCTATGGGGCTTATATAGGCCGTTTTTCCCGCACATATCTGTGATTGGCCATTTTGAAATTGTATCAACTTCACTAAACCTGCATTGTCATGCTCCAGTTTGTATTCATTCCTATATATTTGCTATTATTGCATTTATAGGTACTGCTGTCATGGCTTAGTGGTTTAGTACCTTGACTATGGTGTATAGTATCCTGGGTTCGAACCTGGCCACTACTTTTTATTTTTTATGACTGTCTAGACAAGCTGAGGGGTGTGTCTGTGTAAAGGCAGTTTTGATACGGCTTGCTCAACGTTGCCCGTCGGTTAGCTTGTTTGAGCGGTGCGCAGCTCCGCGCAAACGGGGTACACTGCTTTAAGCCTCATTTGGCTATCAGCATGCATATTACACTCATCTCAGCTAGGGGCACATAGTTTCAGCATGTTAAACCACTGCTCACCTACGGGCACTCATTTTGCACCAGTTAAACCACTGCTCACCTACGGGCAGATGCACTCACCCTGTTAAACTGTAGCTCAGCTATGGGCACATCTGGCATTTTTTATTGTTTTGTTACCTCATATTTCTTCAATATAAATGGGCTATTTCATTACATTTTACATAAAATGTGATTTTATGTGTACATGTTTGTCAGGGACTTGTTTCATGCTTATTATTGTAAAAATAAAAATTGGTGTTGTGGGGGCTCGAATCATGCATGCCTGTTCTTCAGCCAACATCTCTACTGCTACGCTATTGCTTTTTGGCTTATTTTGCATATTTAGTTCTTATATGCTTTCCCACTGACTGCTAACTGTGGCTGCGCTATGGGCACGCCCGCGCAAACGAGCGCACTCACGGTTAAACATCTTTACAATTTAAAAAAAAATTATGAGATGTTCATTTGTACATTTTATGTTCGTAGTTTGTGGGGGCATGTGTTGTGTTGTGTTTATTCACATTTCCATGGACTCTGTCGTGGGTGTTTACTTTGGGCACTTTTACTCTTCTGGGGGCGTGTCCGCTTACAGGGCTCAGCCTACGGACACGCCCCCTACTGTCTTACACGGACCGTGTTAGCCTTAGGTGTGATTCAGCATGCTTTCATGAATATGCAGAGCATGCTGACATCACTCCGTTTAACTGCAGCCTCCGTGTAAGAGTTATAACTCTTACACGGAGGCTTCGTGAATCCTGCCCAAAAGGTATTCTTTTAAGAGAAGTAGGTCTGTGTTTATCTAATGATCAAGTAATATGTGGACCAAATGAAACTACAATACAAGAGCACGCACACAGGGCTTAAATTATCAAATCGAAGTGCATAGAATAACATAAAATGAATAAAATGAAACTGAGACAGACTGAGGATGCATAAAGATATACTGCTAATAAGAAAAATATGTGGTACACAGGGAGTATGGCCCAGCTGAACTTCAGGTATTGTCTAATAGATGTGGCCATAATCAAGGTAAGATGAATCCAGTACTTATCTTTTGTAGAAGCTGTGAAAGATCTATTTTGCAATGACATGAAAAACAGAAAAATAATCCCTAAATGTATTAACATTTCACTGAGGCATAATGAGACACCGTGTTGTTTGTAGGCACTGTTAAAGCAGAAAATTGATTTCTTTCTTGATTAATTTTAACTCCCATGCGTACTGACATCTGACTAATTGCTGCATTTCTGCTAACCATGAAGCTAATAATGAGGCAGATGTATTGGAGGTAACCATTAGGAGAGTTTCACTGTATAACCGTACTTTTCAATGTATGGTATCTAGCCAGTTTAGAAAACAGTAACTGCTCCAGGTTTGGATGTGTTTTGACTTACATTGGAGATAAAGTTTGACAACCATCACTGTTCCCATTTTGTCTCCCTATAGCTTTTTAACCTTCTCCATAAATCCATTAATAGTAGACAAGCCCCTCAGACATACCCCATTACTCTTCTAGAACAGGAGAGCAGTCATTGATCTTTCAGTACTTCATTCCACTTCATCCTTAATCAGTATCTGCTCCTACAAAATTAAGGAATATATATGATCCCAGGTTTGCAGCATCATAATAAAGGATTCATTCCTCTATTTCAAAGAGCACAGTCATTAAAACAGAGGCAGTTGATACTGTGAAATCAGAGCATACAGAAACATAATTTGAATATTACCTGTTTTTCTGGTAAGAAAAGATTAAAACTAGTAATAAAGTTTTTTTTTATTTAAAACAAACACTGCTGTAAAATGTAATGTTATGTCAGAACATATTTTTAAACCAAAAGAAAAAAGCAAAGTGTGCATTATTTATTTATTCAGTACACAAAATGATGCAATTATGCAAAGTATATTGACAAGTTCATAAAAGCAAAAGGTGCAATCTCCTTTTAAAATTGCAACTCTTGGTAAAGAAGTAAAATTTCTTGTTATTTTGGGTTACTTGGCTTGTGAAACTTTGTGAAAATTTGGGCACATTAAAATGCATGCACAGAGCACAAACACAGAATATGAATGCACTGGAACAGTTGCATATCTGCAGATGCATATTAAATTCTATAGATATGCATACCAGTTATACCCAACATATGTATCATAATGTATTTAAAAGCTTATGAAGCTTTTGTGGAGAAGGCCATAACCCAGTAAGCACAGAAATCATGCCTCTCACAGACATCCAAAAAAAAGTACTGCTAGCTCTCAGGAGGGGAACTGTACAAGAACTGAAATTAATAGAAATAGTAGGTGTCATTAAGAATACTCTGTTTTAAAATGGGGGTGTAGTACATACTAGTATTTGTTGAAAATGTTTTTGTTGTAGCTACTAACGTATGTCATGTGATCTCTCCTTCATGAGTCATAACTGACAGTGAAGATATTATGAAGGTTGATAGCACATCAACATATGTTTGTGATATTTGTGGGCATCACCATGATCAATATTTGGGCAGTTTAATGAAACCATTTGTGCAACGACAATTTCATTTTTTTCTAAGATGCAGCATTTTACGAGCTGATTATATTACATGAGATACTTGCATGTTTGCAGTGTACATAGGTTTAGAGCCGTGATATGTGGGATTTTGTTTACAGTAAAACAAGGCTTTATATACTATGACTAAAATGATGCTTTCCTGTGGAGAAACATATTTATAACTATTTAGTAAACCTTCAGTTCAAAGATATCTGAAAAAATTAACTGCCCTAATTCAACTGTTTCCCTGTTGTTAGATGAACAGAATATGCCATTATACAATGGCCCCCATTAATATTCAAAAACGTGCACGCTGATTGGCAGCGTGCACATTGTAAATCTGAGTTATAGTAATGGAAAAATGTCCGTTCGCCCAAACTTTTTCCATTACTATAACTCTTTTTTTACAGCAATGGAGAACACAAGATCTCCATTGCTTCACACTGTCTAGCTATGTTAAATGAGTTTAACATAGCGAGACAGCTTTAAAAAAAGCAACGGAGATTCTCCGTTGCTTTTTTAAAGCTGTCTCGCTATGTTAAACTCCTTTAACATAGCGAGACAGTTTGTAAAAAGCAACGGAGATCTTGCTTTCTCCGTTGCTTTTTTCAAAACTGTCTCGCTATGTTAAATGGGTTTAACATAGTGAAACAGTTTGTAAAAAGCAACGGAGATCTTGCTTTCTCCATTGCTTTTGCCCACAGCTCTGATGTACTGCGTGGGCATACGCATGCGCCGTACATCAGAACAGCCGCAGAATACCAGACAGCTGCGGAAGGGCAACAAGGAGGCATTATACAATGCCATTATTTAAGAAAAGTAATTAATTTTTTTCTTAAATAATGTCATTGTATAATAGCAATAACCCACTTCTGGGTGTGGGTAATGCTGGATTTACCCATGGTTGGCTTTGTTTGGCCTCTCGGGCTTCACCCTCGTGACCAAACCACACCAACCGTGGGTAAATCCAGCATTACCCACACCCAGGTGTGGGTTATTGCTATAATAGTGAGGGCAGAAGCTATTAAGAAAGACACTTAGTAAAATGATGTCATCATGTGATTAGCATCAAGTTGTCACTCCTTTCAGTTACACTGAACAGAATTCTGTGTATCTACTCATGTAATGAACTATATTTTAAAAGCAGCAAAAAAGTGACATAATTAATCAATAACCTACTCCGGGTGTGGGTAATACTGGATTAACCCATGGTTGGTGTGTTTTGATTATGAGGGAGAAGCCCAAGTGATCAAACAAAGACAATATGCTGTAAATCCGGCATTACCCACAACCAGGACTGGGATATTGGTATTATACAGTGACATTATTTAAGAAAGAAATCGCTTACCTTTGTTAAATAATGTCTTTGTATAATGGCGGTGTAGTGTTTCTGCACGTTGTTTTCCCATTTTTCTGTTTTCTAATGTACTGCACATGCCTATAGGGCTTAAGTTGCCATGGTTGCTTAGTACATCAGTGCTGTTCAACAGAAGCAATGGAGAAAAATAATCTTCACTGCTCTTTTTCTTCTTTTAGTACAAGGCAAAATGTGGACATTGTGTGAAAATCCAAACATTTTAGAGGTATGACACTCTGCCTAGACTGCACAGAAATACAAAAAAAAATCAAGTACATTCCTGATGATTTTGTTTTGCAGAACGTACCTGATATTTCTTGTATTTGGTCTGGCACCCTGTAGCATATATTAATAAAAAAAGTCTGGCTGCTCAGAGGTACTTCAGCAACTTTTCTCTGTTGGTATATATTAGATTTACAATGGGCTGCTGGTTGGGCTGGTCAATCAGTGTGCACATTTTTATACTAATAAGAAGTCATTGTATAATTAAAGATAAGCTCAACTAAATTTAAACAAAACTGATTTCACTGAAGGATGAACTAATAATGATACAATAATGGATAAAAATAAAACAGAGCATAATTTTTCAACAGAATTCAGATCTTGTTCTAATTGGTCTGACTGTGTCAGACCCAAAGAGGCTAATTTATGAACAAAAGTGCATCAGGTGTGATACTCTATGAACATGTGATTACCCCACTAATATTCTTAGTCCAGCGAGACTTGAGTACCTTATAAATTCAGTCTCAGAGCTGTGTGATGTAACTGCCTGCTCAGTTTCATAACTTGCATTATTTGCAATTTACAATCTAATAGTTATTTAACTGCTTGGGTTTATACACATTTGTCTTATACACTTTGTCTATGTAAGTAGAATGAGAGTAGGACAATAAAATAAATAATAATTGTTGCAAGTTTTGCTCTGAAACTTGCTAATGAAACAACTGCAAGGCATTTTTTAAAATATTAGACTTCTTTGCATCTGACATCAGAACAAGAGCTATGATCTTATTTATTTAATAGTTAAAATTCTGAAGTGGTGATTAAAGCATCAAAATAGTCTTTGTAGTTCCACAATGTAATTTGCAATTGGACATATCAAACAACAAAAACAACAAAAATAGATAAGAGCTATAGATTACAAATGGAGCATAAATTCTTATAGTGGTTTATTAGTTCACATACTCAGTTTATTTTTCCTAAATACTTGGTCCAGGTAGGTCGCTGTCCTGTTTTACTGGGGGACATTGGTTGCATTTATATAGACTGTGGAGAATTTTGGCTGAGGTAAAATACTAGGAAAATTCAGACACTTTCTCCAATAAGTGCATAGATCTTTAAAACTCTCCTGAGCTACCTCCAGCTAAGGTAGCTCGGCTTCTCTTTAAAATGATATCTAAATGATGGCTATTGCCAAGCAGATCTCCTTTCCATCACCTGCTGTGTTGCACTAAAACGTCAGTACTGGAACTGGAATTTAATTGCTTCCTGTGTGCAGAAAATCCACAGCTTTCTGGTCTTTGTGGCATCAAAGGTAAATATGCAACATTTCATTTCTAACTGAAAGCCAGGGAATTCTGCCACGGTGGTACAGCGGTTGCATTGTTGCCTCACAGCAAGAGGTTCTCCCGTTTGATTCTCAGCTAGTGTGCAGGGAGGGCCTTCTGTGTGGAGTTTGCATGTCCTCCCCACGGTCTAGTGGCCTCCGAAAGACATGCGTGAATGGACATGCCTTCGCTGAAGGTTGGGCGTCGGGCTGGCAACTCGGCACCATATAAAATCTGCTGTCAATCATTAGCAGACCGGAGTTCCGCTGTGGCGACCCCTTACCGGGAAAAGCCAAAAAGACAACAAGTGACAAATAAATACAAAGGCAGTTCTAAGCATATGATGCAGTGAAGTGAATTATTATAATTTTTACTGGTTGGCAGAACACTGTTATTCACTTGTGGATTATTCATTTTTGGTAAAAGATCATTTGAAAATATTCTTTTATTCTCTAGATGCTAATGGTTTCTGCTGTTGCTTTTATATGACAGTATTTTTCTCTTTCTTTCTTTTTCACTTCTTCTGAAAATTGTTTAGTCTAGAGTTAAAAAACATATAAATGTAATGTTAGGAAAATTAAGTTTGTTTTCCAATTTTGAGGACAGATGTAGACCACTGAGATGATTAATAATGCATACGTTTTGTAATATTTGTGGATATGTTTTTAACTGTATATGCATATGCATATACTTGTTTCATTAACTTAATGTTTTTAAACACCAACCATACAGTTTTTCACTGCTGAGTAGTAAACTGACTTTAATTTTTTAGTAATTAGGGTGTTTCTAAGAATTTATTTAATAGTTACATGTGTTCTCTAAGAATGTTTTACAACCCATTGATTTTATATCCCCCATAACAATCTGGCTAAAATGCTAATTCATTTATTGATTTAGTTGTATTCATAAAATTGGTAGCCTGCCTAGTCAGAAGACAGTTATCAGTCATAACCTGTGCATAACGGAGATGATGCATCTGGAGCATTTCTCCCCAGGCCTCCGCTGAAAATTGGTTTCATTCCAAGTCGGACTTTCCCGGTTAACAAATGTTAAATAAAAAATAAAAATATAGAGAAAGCATAACAGTACAGATGATAACATTTCTAATTAGATTTTGCGGGCAGAATTTACAGGCTTTTACTCTGAGTAGATGAAAGCAAATGCACAGAGTATTGGAATCTCTGAACTGCATTTGCTGAAAGCATCTTGCAGAAAAAAAAAAACACACCCCAAAGTTGTATATAAATAATAATTCCACAATTGCACCATCTTGAAAAGGGGTGAAATTCCCTAAAAAAAGGGAATCATTTCTGGCACAACTCATCAAGAATGAGTTCCTATGGAGGAACTCTGATGGTCAGTGAGTTGAAGCTTTGAGTCGAAACTCGAGAGGTCAAATTATGTTGAAGAGTAAGATTTCATTTAAAGTTAGACTTAATTTTGGTTGTCATAACATTTACTGTACAGAGGACTTGATCTACAGAGTATTTGATATATAGGTCATTAACACAAGTTTAAACTTTACACAGTTATCAACACAACTATGGTACAGCCTAATGTGTAGCTACATAATTGCAGAACTAAGTACTGGGAGGAATTAACAGTAGTCACTGCCCCACTGTACTACTCACATCATTTATTTTAACTCTTCTTTATGTAGGATTGTTATTTTTACATCAGAGATCAATCTCTGCTACACACACACACACACACACACACACACACACACACACACACACACACACACACCACATGCATTTGCATGCACATTACATAAATATGTGTGATAGCACTACGCAGTTAGGCAAATACATGAAAATAAAAGAATACCAAGAACAAATTATTTAGTTTTAAATATACGTATTTAATCTTTGCATCTGCTCATAACGTGTGTGTGTGTGTGTGTGTGTGTGTGTGTGTGTGTGTGTGTGTGTGTGTGTGTGTGTGTGTGTGTGCGCAAACATCAACACACTAATATGCATGTGCCAAGCAACAGTCTCGGCGTATGTGAAAGATAAGTTAAAAACAATAGCATAAAACATAATTTTTTACAGGTGGCAAGCTCACCGGATCTATATTACATTCTCAAAAGCCAACAATGTCGAATCTGACATTGTCGACATGAGAATAGAGAAACAGCAGAACATCAAACAGGTAAACGGAAATCTCAGTAAGGGGAGATTTCCGTTTACTTCAATGTCGTGCGGTCTCGGAGTTGGTATATTTAAGTAGCAGAGGGTGCTAGGGGGCTTGCCCTCCTGCCTACACCATTTAGTTTTTTTTTGTTGCTGTTTTATTTTTTTTTTCATAACATTCAATGTTTTAACAGTTCGATCGCTAAAGGTCGACCTATAGTGATTCGAACTGTTAATATTCAATGTTCTAATATAGACCCAAGCTCACCTGCACCCCATGTATATTTAGGTGTGTGTGTGTGTGTGTGTGTGTGTGTGTGTGTGTGTGTGTGTGTGTGTGTGTGTGTGTGTGTGTGTGTGTGTGTGTGTGTGTGTGTGTGCGCGTCTGTGTGTGTCTGTGTGTGTATATATATATATATATATATATATATATATATATATATATATATATATCTATAGATATATGTTTGGGGGCGGGAATGCCTCCCCACATGCCCTATTTATATATATATATATATATATATATATATATATATATATATATATATATATATATATATATATATATATATATATATATATATATATATATATAATATATTTATTTATTTGACATACTAACTCCGAGATCACAAAAAAATCAGGGAAAGGGCATGTTTTCCATCCCGGAGAACTGCTTCATTCAGTGCTGAAAATCAGGCAACTATTCATGACTAATCTGCCTTTTTTGTGTCAGAGCATGATTTAACCAAGGGCATATAAAAAGGGTATGAAAATATTATAAATGGGAAAGAAGAATATCTGAAAGAAGATGAGACAAAATTTAAAACAGTGCACCCAGGAATATAAAATAAAATATAAAAATTACTATTGTATCATATTAGTGTAGGAATATTTTTGAAAATGAGGACAATAATTATAGCAACTAAAACTGAATATGAGCACATCTTAAAAAATATAGAAACATAAATCTTCCTTCAGTTTCTCAGAACATTTTGCAATTATTCCTGTCTTTGCTCTCTTTCATCCTATTCTTTTTCATACACACACACACACACACACGCACACACACACACACACACACACACACACACACACACACACACACACACACACATTGGGGATATGTCTCTGTATGTTTCTGTATATCTTTGTGTTTTTTGTATATCCTTGTACATGTGTTTGTGCTTGTGTGTTTGAATGAGTGTGTGTATGCGTGTGTGTCTGTACTTGTCTGCATGTGCCTTTGTAAGTTTACCATGATCAAGTCCTATTCCATTCTAAATGACCCAAGTAACCGACTAGTTTGTTAGTTTATCCTGTTCCTATGTTTCTTACCCTTTGCTTAGATGCAGAGAAAGCAGAATGATTTCTTAACATCTAGTTAGGAAACATTAGCTCAGTATTTGTTGGATACTTTGAAATTGTCCCTAATAATTGGAACAAAGTACATTCCTCCTTATTGTGGCATTAAGTATCATATGCACTTCCCTTTATTCTTTAGATCTAAATGAAATCTGTGATTCATCGTTTTATGTAAGTGTTATACCTGTTACATTTTAGAAGCTTAACCTTGTATCAGTTCTCTGAGATCTACATTTTGAAGTTTTACTTCCTTTCCCATTAATGTGAAATAAATGGATAAAATTCTGGCACTCCTTTCTGAGTCGGCAGCAAGATCATGAAAGATGAAAAACAGCAAAGTTTGATGATTTGATGTTGACATCCAGTTATGGCTATTTACAAACTGGTATAACTATTGTGACAGGAGCATTTGAGGAAGAGACATACAAACAAATGAAGTTTGCCATGCCAGATTATTTGCCTTAATCTCCTGACAAGGAAGTTGGGGGCAGGCTAGGTTCATTGGGATAAAAAATTGCAGGATGCATAGTTAAGAGGAATTTAGTTTTGAGATGCAACTAACAAAAGAAGGAAGGAAGTGATATAGTGCAGTAGGGTGGTTGGGGTGATAGGTAGTATTAGGCAAGGGAGGGGTTAGGTTTAGGCTTTTGGTCTGAACATCTTTAAAACTCTGTTGTCCAGGTCTCAGTGCCCAGGTGACATACAGGTACAGGGTAGTTGGTATAAAGGATAGAAAGGAGAGATAAGGTCTAAAGTTTTTTTTTTTTTTTTAACTAGGTTGTAATGCCCATCTTGGGGTAAGGGAGGTACAAAGTGTAGAATAGATGATTAAATAATCCATGTGATTGAATAGTTGGTAGGGGTCGGAAGAGCATATTATGGATCTCCTTGCAGCTTAGCCTTGCATGAGATTTGTAAAAATAAAAAGCCTTATTTATTCATGGTCCGCTTTGTAAGTTTACCAAATTTAATTTGTTGTGAACTAGGTTGTAATGCCCATCTTGGGGTAAGGAAGGTACAAAGTGTAGAATAGATGATTAAATAATCCATGTGATTGAATAGTTGGTAGGGGTAGGAAGAGCATATTATGGATCTCCTTGCAGCTTAGCCTTGCATGAGATTTGTAAAAATAAAAAGCCTTATTTATTCATGGTCCGCTTTGTAAGTTTACCAAATTTAATTTGTTGTGCTGTGCAGTAGGGTCTTAGTGAAGCAATGTCCTGCTGCATTCAGGTTTGTATTAGGGAATTAAGCATGTTGTATCTTTTGGTGTTTTGAACCCATGGATACTCAGTTGTAGATATTACTTAGTACTTGTGGCATATTTTGGTGCAGCATGCTTCTCAACCATTCAGTTTTTTTTTCATAATGTCTGTTCTGTATGGAGTTTGTGGTTTCTGTATCGAAGACTGCCGTGACCAAGTAAAGATGAGCAGTTATTCAGAGGAGCAAGGATTTCAATCTTCATATCCTTCAAGAAGTGCATGATTTTGAAAATGTTGTTGTGCTGTCAGTTTTAAGTCACATCTTTATTATTCCCCCTGTTTCAGAGTGAAATTTGAATTTGACTGTGGTTTTGGGTCTTCATTCTCCCAATTAAATTATAGCTTTGATAGACCGTGCTATGATTTGAGAGGTATGGAGATCATTTCAGCTGCTGATTGCGTGTCTGTTTATTTATTATTTATTTTACATTTTTATTTTATTTTACATTTGCTGACCGGACTAGTCTAACTGGATATATGTCCATTTTCAGTAGAGGCCCGGGGAGATAAGCTCCATGACACACAGATAATATAATCGCAAAACAATATAAAATAACTTCAGTTGTGTATACAAGGACAAATCTGGTTAATACAGAAATAATACAGAGAGGACAGAAGTCAATACAATGTAAAATGCAGGTTCAAAATAACAAGTAGGTACATTACTTAATGTAGAAAAAACAGGAGGCATACAGGCTAATTCCATATACAAGTACACAGTACAATAAAAGAGGCAGATTAATGTTCAGTAATAGTAAAAATGAGTTTAGTATTTTTTTTCTGTTCCTGGACCTTTGGAGGGTCTGCTTACTACTTAAGAATTACAGGGGCCTGACTGGAATAGGGTGAAAGAGTGAAGGCAGTATATTATTTGGCTTGAGTTGAACCAGACTGAGAATTCATTGACGGTGCTGTTAGGCTATTCCTTTGCTGTTTTTGCAGTGGTTAATGGCTGGATACTAAAGTAGTGGCCTTCCTTAGAATGTGTGCTAACTGCAAAGCAGGTTTAATAAGGAAGGTTGCCTGCCATCATTGTTCATTATGTTAGGTGCAGTAAATATGAGTACATTATTGGCATAGCTGATGACATTTTTTTTAATTATTATTATTTTGACCTGCTATCCAGCAAATGGTAGATATATGAGCAGTTATTTAGCCTGGGTACATGAGAAGAATCCAAGTGCCTCATATCTACTAATGAGTATATGTGGTCATTAATTTAATAAGTGTTTTGAAAAATGTTGACTTTTGTATCAAGGGTTATATTATTCATCCATATGAATCTGTATATCAATTTGTGTATGTTTCAAGAGGAATGCAGTAGTTGTGCTGATTTTCTCAGTTACAGAGGCTTCATGCATCTGGCATGCAGTGACTTATCTCTTTGCAGTTGTGGTAGCCAGTTATGTCTGGTCAGTGTTTTCTTCTTTGTTTTAAGGAACATTAGGTCTCTTCTCTGGAGAAACTGTGGCAAATCATTATACTACACTGATAAATGTTAACATAAAAAATAGGAAAAAAAAACCAAAATAATTTGGGATTGGAACTTGGAGAGTGGAAGGTGATGTAGATAGCTCAATAAAGTTAAGATGTGAGTTTTAGTATCGCATTGTTCATTACACAAATGTTTCATAGGTAATTGTAAAGGTGCTGCTGACTGTTCCAGAATCTTTATAAATAAGCCACTGATTCTGATACGTTTTTGAGAGTCAGGGAGCCATCAAGGCTCTGGAATGGTAGGAAGGTGTAGCCAATGAAGGGGGAAAAATAATTCTGGGGGGGCTGTTGAGGGGAGGATAGCAGCAAAAAAGGTAAGGCAGATATGGTAGCTACTGAAATGTTATAGCAAGTAAAGGCAAAGGTTATATGGGATTTATGCTGGAAAAAGTTATGTTGATGATGTTTATGTTGATGATATTAAAAATGTATTTTTTTCTCTCTCAGGATGTTGAACATTGATAAATTATGGAAGAAGTAGCAGGAAATCTTGGCATAAGCAGGGGCTTTTTTCCAGGAAGCAACTAGCAAAGTGGGAACTCAGGCTCCCACTGAGTGTGAATCAAGCAGGCAGCAGAGGGGACAAAGGAAGTGTAGAGAACCAGATGACAGTGAAACACAAGATGGAGAGCAGAGACAAGGCAAGAAGCAGAGTTGAAGATCTACCAAGATGTAATCTCCAGGGAGGTTGATCCTGAGAAAGATAACTCTTTCGATAATTCCATGAGTTCAGTGAGGGAGGCAGGGCTTGTAGAGGAGCTAAATGGGGAGGGGTCGAATGTGTCAAGTCAGGCTAGTGCTCAGGCTGATGTTTACTTGTATGGTATTTTCCATGACCTTGATGTAGAGTGTAGATCAAGACTATAGCAGTTATTGCTTGGAGACCAGGACTTAAGAAGTCAGGAGGTCTTGGTGGCATTGGACCAGGTGCACTTTAAGGTTGAAACTATGGGTTCGAGTGATAATTTGGTAGGTTTAGCAGATCAATAAGTGACAAACCTATAGGATTCAGAGGAAAGGGAAACAGAATATAGATACTGATAGCATGCACATGTGGAGGAAAGAAAGAGTGCATTTATATATCTATCTATATATATATATATATATATATATATATATGTGTGTGTGTGTGTGTGTGTGTGTGTGTGTGTGTGTGTGTGTGTGTGTGTGTGTGTATAGGTTTACTATCAAAACTGCAACCAACAAAACAAAAATACATTCAATACAAGGAAAAACAACACCGAACACGGAACACTGAACAAGTCAATATGTTGAATCACATGCCGATTAATCCAATCGGCATTATTCAACATACCGTTTCCCCTGCACCTGTCAGAATAGGGACTACAGTTCTGACTGTCATTAGTGTAAACATACTGCACAACACTAAACTTTAATTTTTTTGCAGGGATCAAGCCCCCCTGCACCCCCCACCCTGCAAATTATATATTCCAACTCTGAGATTGCACTACAGTGGAAAAAAGGGTAAATTTCCTGATCCGCACTATACCACAATATCTACTAATCAAATCAACCACATATGTGCGAATGCACAGTGCATTCACTGACCTGGAACTCTCACACATGAAGGTTTGACAACACGGGATTCATCCAACTGGAATTCAACATCCCGTGGTCACTGAAGCTTCACTCATAATTTTCATGGTAAACCATATATCTGGTGAAATCTTTGATTTGTTACATGCAGATGGGGTGCAATGGATAACAAAGCCAGATAACCCATAGCTGAAAGACCTAGTGGAAGCCTTTGCAGCTCTTGGAAAGCATCAAGATTTAACGCAAAATCTTCAGATAACTGCATGCTAGAATTTGTATACTACATGTCAGTAATAGTTGAGAAGGAACGCCAACAGACATTGCTGCTGTTGGCATATTTTATTTTGATAAGGGAAGCCCAAAGATTTAGGGGAGGTAATTGCTGGCTATGGTATGATCATAAATTTAGAAAGCTGGAAGACGTGGACAAATCCTTAAAGTGGGAGATCAGGTAAACAGATATGTAGTTACATACCATGTATAATAAGCTGAGTATGGTAAAACAAGGAAGTCAAGCAGAAGGATATGCTGAGAACTTAACACAGGGAAGTATTGTTGGCCCATGTGTCATTTTGCTCATGTTGGCTCATTTTGTGGAGGTCAACATGGTGGAGTGGATTACTGACATAAGGAAGACAGACAGGTAGTAAGGGGGAGAGGCTCAGGTTTTGAGCTTTCAAGGGGGTTGGGAGCAGTGATGTGGGGTTGAGGGGTAGAGAAGTAGAGGGATAAGATTTATAGTGGGTGAAACCTTATCAAGACAGGCTGGGAGACCAGCCAACACACTACCTTATAAGATCACAGATGCTTGACAAGCTGCCCATACACTTCCCTGATAGGGAGATATTGACAAAGCTAGTTCAACATTTTCAAGTAGTTTTTTGATTCCGTCTGGAGAAAGTAGTTGTTATAAAATTAGTGATAATCTTAAGCTAGTTAAAGGAAATGGGGGCATTTTGGGGGCTTTTTGAACATGGACATCAGAGCAGGTAGGATTTTGGGCCTAATAACTACACTCCTGTTTAAAATATTTAGAGTATCCCCAATGGGTTTTGTTCCTAAAATGAAACTGTTGGGAGTATCATGTCATTCACCATTTACCTTTCCTGAAAAGGAATCCATTAATAATCACATTGACAAGGATATGGTCAAAGTACAATATCTGTCACTGGAAATTGTAAATATTATTTGAACTTTCAAGGACCTGTGGCTAGAAAAACTGGATGTTTGGGCTGATTTCAAATTGCTGCCAGTCACAGAAGCTGAGTGGCCAAAATTGGGTGTGTATCGGGATGGTAAGTTTTATTTTGACAAGGTCATGCTGATGATCTGTGTGGTAGCCTGTGCTGCCTACAAAAAGTTCACTACAGCCTTACACTGTATTTGGGTCCAGGACTGGACAAAACTGAGTTCATAATTTGGTTGACTTTCAGTTGATAAGAGAAGGTAGGGAAAGCACAGAAGTGGGGGGTGCAGGAGTTTGTGAGTCTTTGTCAGGAATTTGGTGTACCCCTGGTGCAAGACAAAAAGGAGCGTTCCTTTGAAGGCAATTAATTTCTTGGGGATAAGGACTGATGCTAGTAATGTATATTTTCAATTGAGGATAAGTTCAGTAAGTTGAGGGAGCAAATTGACAGTATGAGCTGCTAGGATTGTTAAATTTTTCCTACCAAGCAGAGTGCCCAGCACATCCCTTTTGCATATTATTAGACAAAGTATTAAATGGAGGTAAGAAGAGACATCACCGAATCAGGGTTAGCAGGTCATGGAAGCAGGACTTCAGAATTTGGTTGGTCTTCATTGAAGAATTTAATTGAATTTCAGTGTGGCAAAGTGACTGATGTCTGAAGATGAGTGAACATTGTTCACAGATGCAACAGGTGGTATTGGCATGGGAGTCATGATTTGAGGGCAAATGGTTTGCAGTCTCCTGGCCAGTATAATGGTGTGAGCAATTGAGGAGTGATATTATGTTCTGAGAAATGCTGCCAATTAGGATGGCATTGGTTTTATAGCAGAGAAAGTTGGCTAATAGAAAGGTTATCTTCTATTTTCATAATGCAGCAGTCATGCAAGTGCTAACTAAAAACTGATAAATGTGGAGCAAATGCAACTATTGTTAAAGAAGTTAATGTTGCAATTTTTGAGGATCAATTTGTCTACTTCAACAAAGCATATACCTGGATGTTGTAATGTGATAATTGACAGTCTTTCACGGTATCACTTCTGCAGGTTCTGAATGGCTGTTCCATGTGTGGAAGTTCACCCATTGGTGGTACTTGAGCAGATATGGGAGATTGTCACACTGTAGTAAGGCACTTGCTTCATCAGTCTTGGGCTGCTTCCACAAGAAAGGCATATATTTCTGCAATGGAATCATTTTGTCAATTTTTAGAGGATCTTAAGTCAGTCGGGTGACAGTTTGTGTGGTATGTAGTACACAGATGGCAGTTTAAAAAAGCTGTTAAAACTCTGACGGTGCAGCTATCTACTTTAGTAACATTTGACAAAATGTGCTGGTCTTATGGACTGGACAAAGAACTGGCTATTCATGAGAGTGATAAAAGGTTGGGAGAGAATCAGAGGCTTAGGCCTTGCATTGAATTTTGCTTAAGAAACTGACAATTAGCTATAGGTAGAAGGCATGTTTTGTGGGCAGCTTTGTCCATATTTCTGTATATGGATACTTTTAGAATTGAGACTTTTTCAGTTGTCTGAAATGGAAAGATATACATTATGAAGAAAATGAAAACACTGTCATCTGTGTCTGACAAGAGATTTGTATACATTCTCAGATTAATTTGTATTGTATGCCAGCATGCTTAATTGTGAAAAGTAAATACATTTTTAAAATGTGGAGTATTTGCCTGTTTACACAAAATGTTAAAAGAATATGTAAGCGTTTTGATACATTTCTATAACTGCACATGTTTGTGAGGGAGATTCTATAGTACAAACTGTCTGTGGAAAATCAGCTGATCAGTAGGTGATGTCATTAGAATGTTCTTGGTTGCTATGTGATTATTTGAACAGATGATTCATGTTTCTTATTATAAAATATTTTTCATTACTTTACATTGTGGCTGGACAATCAGTGTGTTCTTTAAAGATTAGAGAGTGTTTATACCTGTTTAATACTGCTCAAATCACCTTGACTACCTGGCTGCTTCTGGTCATAG
This sequence comes from Protopterus annectens, assembly GCF_019279795.1. NCBI lineage: Eukaryota > Metazoa > Chordata > Ceratodontiformes > Protopteridae > Protopterus > Protopterus annectens. The sequence goes on along the minus strand of NC_056736.1, from coordinate 430,529,520 downwards.
CTATCATTTATTTTGATATTTAATTTTTAATAATTGATCACCCTTTGAAAGGCATGTAGATTTGTCTGACTGACCAATTGTATTGGGGAGGGGACCCAGCTGGAAATCTGTGTTTGGCTTCCCATAAGTGCTTGAGCTTGTGAGATTTGAATTTATTTTGAGTGTGAGTTAGTCAGAGGTCATAAACTGGAGCACATTGCTCTGAAGTGTATAATAAGGGATTAAATTTGGGGTGGACAGAGGTATATAGTCCAGTCATGTGAAATAGGGCATGCTCCTATTGCACTCTTAAGGGAAATTGTGGAATTTTACTTTTGTGTACAGGGTGCTCTGGTGTTTTCTGTGGCAGTCCCACACTGGAGTCAATAGTGAGAATTGAGGATCCTTAATTACTGACCTGAGTTTTAAGTGGGGGATGTCACATTATTGATGGCAGTCAGGTGGGTTCATAGGCTCATCGATTAGTACTAAGCTAACTGCCCTTGAGAGTCATTTTAAGCCTAGCCAATTATCCCTTGTGAGACTCAAACCCTGCACCTTGTGTTTGTAAGGCAAATAGCTTAACCATTAGGCCACCTACCCAATCCCATTAATTATATATTATTATTGGGATATTAATGGGATGCCACATATGTATCACAGAATAGGCTGTGATTATTTGGGTCATCTAAAATGGTGCAAGGGGGGTAAAAATGAGCAGGTCACACTTGTACAGGACAAAGACTAACAACTTAGGCCCAGTGAGTTGAAGGTTAAGATGGCAGGCTGTAGGTCAAGACAATAAAGATGATCCATTTACAGCACAGGTCTATCTTTGAGTCAATTTGACTTATTATTAAAGAAGGAATTAGAAATTCAGTTGATAAAAATATAATAGATATTGTTTGCATTCTTTTTTGCATAGGAAGAGGATCTGATATAGTGGACAAAGGTAGGTCAATTGAGGTAATTAAGAAGCACTGTAGATGGAAATCTACCATTTTCAATGGTATGGGAGGAAAGTTATGATTAGGATACAATGTCAATTGTGTTTATTTGTTTCATAGTTTGAAAAAGAATGGTTATTATCAGTCATTTGTATACATTCTTGGCAACAAAAAGAGCTGTGGTTATGCATAGTGGTGAATTGTTATGGATGAACCCAGACTTGCAGGATAGTTCACTGTCTAGGGTGAAGGGGACTTAGATGGATTCAATTGCTGTCATTTATGGAGGTGACAATAGGGCAGCTAGGATTTTCTGAAGTCATTTTAATTTATTGAGGAGGTAAGGATTTAGATGATGTTTTAAAGCAGTAGTTCTTTTTTGTAATAGTGCAGGATTTATCAGCAATCAAGCATAGATACCCCAGATCATTTGTACTATCATCAGTGATGATTCCATGACTGATTTGGAGGAATGTTTTCAAAAGGAATAAATGTGTTAATCATTGAGTAGCTAGGATGGCTAAGAACATGGATATAGCTCTGCTGGATCATTGGGATTTACATGATGAAGATCCAGTATGGTACAGACAGGATAGGGTACATATACGTGTCTTGGGACGTAACTTTTTTTAAATGTCCACATTTCATTATTAATCAAAGAATTATTAAAGTGTTGAAACAGGAGGGTGGGCAGTCCATTGTCACAGGCTGGTGGACAAAGGGGCAATGCCTTCTGTTCAAAGTCTCTTGGCAAGGTAGTGGGGAGCTAGCCTCAAGGGGGGTTAAAAGACTAGGAGAGTCTTAGTTGAGAAACATTTAAATCTGAGATGCAGCTCAGAAAGGAAATGATGCAGTACAGAAGGAAGGATAGGAGTGGAGCAATAAGTGGGTAATATAAGGCAAGGATAGGACTAGTTTCAGTCTTTCTGTGCAGAGATACAGGGATAATAGGCAAGGAGAATGCCTTCTGCTCTGAAGCAGCCACTGTTTCTCCTTCTCCTTTTCCTACTTTGGTTTATGGGTAAGGTGAGTGGTGAAACCCTGCCTTGCTTAGAAGGTAAGCAAGTGAGCAACCATTTGTTATGCTGCTGATGGTGCTCGTAAATAAGTAGACTAACTCACCTGTCTTGTATTAATCTTAAATAAAGTGAGATACAGTGTGTATTGATTGTCTTCAATTACTCTGTTACTGAATGTGTGGAAACTACTGTTATAGTATATTTTAACTTTTAGTCAATAAATTGTTACATTGTAATTTGTGTCTGTAATTTTATTTGTGGCATTGTGGGATAAACTAAAGTTACTTTCACAGCTCTGTTCAATCTCAGTCTCCATACAGGTTGTGTCAAATGAATGGAGAACTGCTACAGTCATTCCCCGCTATAAGGGAGGACCTTCCACAGACCCAGGCAATTACAGACCTATAAGCCTGTGCAGCCTCATATGCAAAGCCATGGAAAGTCTTTTGATGTAACTAATCAATAAGGACATACGGATCTTCCAAACAATGGGCCGTCTCACTTTGGACTTGCCAAGGGCAAGTCATGCTTATTCAGCCTGGTGGACTTTTTTGAAAAAGTCACCAAAGCAATGGATGAAGGTAATGTGGAATAAACCCATACCTCAATCTAGCCAAAGCTTTTGGCACAATGCACCACTCAAGTGAAGTAGAATAGTTTAATAAACTGGGAATAAACTGATGGATTGTCATCTGGCTAACATACAGGACACAGGAAATCAAAAAAGGTGAAATTGCCACCACAAAGAGACCACTGGAACTCCCAGGCTTCTGTGCTGGGACTTCTCCTGCTTGGTGTTTACTGCTCTAAAGTAAAGATCAATACCAAAGAGCTGTGGCTGACAAGATTTGCAGATGACTTCAAGCTAGGAGCAGTCATTGAATCCTCAAATAACATAGCTTCTTGCAGGAAGGTTTGTCCCAAATAAATAACTGATGCAAAAAATTATGCAGTGAAGCTAAATGCCAAAAATACATTATCATTTCATTTGAGAAGTCATCTATCCTTGGGAACAACTACATTGACAACTGATAAAGATGTCTGGGATTTGGGAACTTAGATGACCTAACTTTCGACAAACATTTGTCCATTGTCCCAAGAAAGTTCTTCTATATTGCACAACTTATAAACAAAGGGCTTGTGTCTCGATATAAGGATGTCATTGTCCCACTTTATCAGCCCTTATTGGAGCAGCCATTGAGTATAATGTCTAAACCCCAAATAGATGCCTTACTAAAAGGATACGAGGCCTAAGCAATGCATTCCACATGGCCATACTCAAAGTCCTGTCACTGTACTCAGCATCCTACAGACTTTTAAGAAGTGACCTGTATCTAACCACAAGGCATTTTCTGACCCAGTATTGTTGGATTTAGTGTACATCAGCAAGTCCAGTGGCATCAGAAATACTCAATCTAGGGATCTAAACCTCTTCTGCAACATCAACAGAATGGTTTGGAGGGACAGGTTTATCTCTCAGAGATACTGCTGTTCTGGAAGACTCCCCATCATTATAAAATAAAGTTCATCCCTGTCCATATACAAGAGCAACTTAAATCTCTAGAAGGGAAAAAGAAAATTTACTCAGGACTACTCCCTGTAATAATAATTGAATGAGGTAGCTCTTAAATGATTTTCCTATGCATGGGTCCACTCAAATTATCTATGATATAAACCAAATTATTCTCACCAGGTGAAATATATATATTTATTGACCATGGTGTGGATAAGGACAATCTCTAACCAAATAGGATAGGTTAATTTGAGCAGAAAAAGGGAAATTGGATAGACTTAAAATGGCCCACAAGGGGAGCTAGCCTAATACTTACCTATGAACCTATTTAGTGGTAAACTGAGATGAAGGAAAGTATATGAAAGCTGACCTCATTGCATTTCACCATTCAGCTAGCCACATTAATAATACAACAGTCTCACAACATAAATTAACTGCAAATGTTGATGCCTCTGTGTAGTATCACCCAGTGCTGAAACTTCTTCTTTCAGTTTGTATTATATCATGAAATGTTGAAAATACAAAAGAACAATCCTTAAATGAGAGTAAAAACAAGAGTGCAAAATATCCTTAAAATGTTACTAAAATTGGATCACAAAACACTGAATGCATCTCTCCAATGATAGAAGACATATATCAATAAAACCCAGAGGAGAAAAGAGGGAACACAATCATAAAATAACTTTGAAACAATAATTTGTTTGGTTCAGTTTATTTAATCTGATGGAATTAGATGTTTGCAATAGTCAGTAGCTGACCTTCTTTAAGAAAACTAGGAAGATTAGAAAGTGTGACAAACTACATACTAAATGAAAAAATGTAGGATACTTTATGCCCCAAGAACAGTTATTAATGTTTTTCCAAAATTATATGAAACCCTGATATTATATGAAATTCTGAGTTCATCTCATCAAAAATTTATGTATGCATGCATGCACATATTTATAGTAATGTATACAATGGCAAATAATTACTGAATGGTGCAAAATCATGTGACTTTAAAGTGAAAATCAAGCTGTTCGACTAATCAAAAAATAATTTTAAAGCAAAATATACCGAAGTCTAAGAATTTCTAAACAAAAAGAAAGTTAATAGTAAATGATCAGTGTTACTGTACAGTAGTGCTTGAAAGTAGAAATTAAAAAATTACATTAAGCACAAGATTTCACCATTATATAGAGGATTAGGAGCAGGGTGTCAATCATTAACCACTTTATTATGCATTTCAGACATGATGCCATGAAATTCACCTTGTGAGCAAAGTTCAAGAGGTGAACATTGGCATCCATGTTGGGAACATATAATGCAGGGTTATGACTTGCTCATAATTCTTTGGAGTACATGGAGATTTATTTTCCACATGTACTACAAATTAATCAATAGTAAGATAAAAAAAATGTGATGCGTTCTCTGGCTTTGAAATCCTATAAAGCAGTGGTGGAGTTTTTGATGTCTTAAATCAAAATACTTTGCATACTTATTTATTTATTTAACATTTGTTTACCGGGAAGTCCAACTTGGAGCAAGTCAGTTTTCAGTGGAGGTCCAGGGAGAATGCTCCAGATGCATGTCTTTCTAACATGGAAGGAAACCAAAGCATCAGGAGGTCACCCACATGAACACAGAGAGGACATGCCGACTACACGCAGAGGACACCCCAGCTGTGAATCGAACTGCAGAACCTCTTGCTATGAGGTGAAAATGTTAACCACTGCACCATCCAACTACTAAAGAAGTACCTACTTCAGCAAATGGAAGGGAGAAATGGGAGTTGAAACAATGCCATTTCATCTCCTTCTGCTGCTTTTTACTGGTCAGTGATGGCTGCTTTTAGTGCAGACATAATGTTAACAGCATCTAAGTGGTACTTAGCAATTACTAAGCACCCCTTTAAGCATTGTTAAGGTCAGGTCTCTCACTACAACAGCACTGAACCAGGATATAATTTAACCATTGTGTGAGTGTAATAAAGATAGTCCATGCACTACACTAAGTCTTCTTACAGCCTCTTTGTGATGTATTTTACTTTGTACTTTGAGGCTCAGATGATATTTTAAATGTAAACAGGTCAAATGTTTTATTTATTTTCTTTATTAACCACTAAGGAGGTAATGCAAGAACTGATGTTTTCAGGGTAAAAGAGTGGTAGAGTTCAGGCAATACATTGCCGTTATCAAATAAATGAAGCTGCTGATGTCTGTTTCTGTGTGTGCATGTATGGTGGAGGAAAACTATATCCATATATCCATATTAATAATTCATTACTTAGTATAAAGCATGGTGTATAACCAGAGTTTTTTTACAGTAAACTCAGTCCTTTGAAGTGTGAGAATAGTAACTGATTACTAATGTTTTAAGTAACAATTATGTTTCTAATGGTATGTTGTGACAAGGATACTGTATTATAATTAATAACATATGTCGGGGGATGCAGTTGATACATATTACCAATTCTTCAATAGAACTAACTGATACGGGAATCCAGTTTTACTTTGTAATATTCTATTTAAGCAGAGCAAATGGAGAAAAGTACTGCTTATTCAATGATTTACAGCAAACATTTCTGGGAGAGAACACGTGGCTTATTAACATATTCCATTTCCTTGGAATGTCTCATTAGCTTTTACAATGGCTGTGGAGACAGCCCACCATGGTTCTGCACATCTTCATGCTAAAGCACAGTAGATGGGCTGACTCTGAATTGGAAATAGTTACTGTGACTCACAGCAACACTTCTGACTTGGCCTGATTGTTGACTTTTAAAGTTGAAAAACACATCTCATAGGCATACAGATTCTAGTTTATCTCACATTTGTAGTTATAAATGATTAACTGTGTACCATGATGCTCACATTTAATCATTTATACATTACTTGCCCTTTCTAGTGCAAGTAAATGATTTTGAGGTATACATTGAATTATTCATCTGTTGGTTGCCTTTTCCCATCCTCCTTACCTCGTACACTAATCTCTCATAATTGTTGCTTTTAACCAAAATTTTTATTTCACTTCTCTAGGTCAAACATAGATGACCACACCATTGATATATAACATCTTAACAACCTCCTCCTGTCCCGTGACTATAGCCTCAAACAGCAGATGTGAAAAATAACTAATGAAAGTTGAAAGTTAGGTACATCCAGAAAAAAAAAATCTGGAAACCTAATTAGCATAAAATCTGCATTCTGAATAGCACATAACTTCCACTTGCAGTAGACCTGTCAGTTACTACTCAGAAACTTACCTAAACAACTGATAGTAACAAAAAGTGTTGCAAAAACAAGCATATTATCAAAGAAACAGCAGAACATTTATAGACTTTAATGACTGATGTTACAAGAATGTACTTAACAAAGTAATTTATTTTTGCCCCTGAATAAGGGAGATGTAATATGTGGACTCTCTTTCCTTAAGTTAGTTGCACAAGCAGTATGTTGGTTAGGCAGTCTGGTTTACTGTGTACTAACCACCTTCAAAATAATATGTTATGAGCAAACATGATAAACCTTATCTTGAATGTTTCACAGGTACTTAATTATTTTCTGCAGTGCACTTCTAGCTCTCACAGCTGACACAGAATAAATTATGTTTTTTCGTAATGTAAATGTTTGGTTACTGAGCATTAATGTTCTTAATGTATGCTTTATACCTTTAGATCTTACCATGTGTCATAGTTTTTTTAGTGCATGATTTATACGTCACTATTGTACAGTATGTCATTAATGTTCTTAGTGTGTGCTTTTCTACTTACCCTTACCTCATTATTCCACTGCAAGTGATTGTTGCTTTTTGTACCTTTTTCTTCTGTCTTGTATCAGTAATATTTTAGTACACGCTTCACGCTATGTTCTTAGAGCATGCTTTACACCTCATTATCTACCATGTGTTATTAATGTTCTTAGTGTGCTGTTTACACTCCATTACCTTACCATGTGTTATCAATGTTTAAATGCATTACATATGTGCCATTATCTTGCAGTAGCTTGCGGAGATGTGGTAACATCTGTTGTCGTGGAAGTACTATAGGACAAGAAGAAAGTTAGTGTTCTAGCATATCAACCCTTCAACATGCACTGTATGTATATAAAAGTGCACGTTACTTCATATTTACTCTAAAAGAGACATAATTAAAACTTGCATAAAAATATGGATGACTAACTCTTAAACTATATTTGGATAGCATTTCAAGTGAAAGCAAAGAAACATGTTTTTTTTTTTTTTTCAAATGATGTGCCATAATAACCTCCCTAAAGTAATCATTTGAATTCTCAGGACACACTAGTGTGTGTCCAGAAACAAAGACATTGAATGAGCGAAAAAAAAAGACTTACATATCCTAAGTCCAAGATGGCCATTCCCTGGAATATTCTCCATGGTATGGTGGTCTCTGAGTTGGTATATATAAGCTCAAAGTGTGAGGGGTTGGTTGTCCCCCTCACAAAAAGAAGTTCAGGAAATTTAGTCAGGGCATCAGGGACCCCCCACCCCTGCCATGTCCTCCCAGCCCCACCTCACTCTTCTCCTTTAGGTAACACCCTACAGTCATGACTAGAGAAAAGATAGAGGACAATGCCAGTGCAGAATGAATGAGATTACTGTTAGAGCAATGGCAGATTCACAATGTGCAGACAGAGTAATAAATAAACTTATGGTTGTGTTGACAGAGGAAGGTCAGGAGTCTAAAAAAATATATATTGCAGATGATCGAGGCAGATGAACTGGATGATGGCTTGGTGGTTGTCTGGCATGATATTGTACTGAAATGTGTGCATAGATCTGCTGATATCGAAACTCTGTTTTTAGAATTGCTTGTGTGCAGGGATCTGCTGATATTGAAACTCTGTTTTTAGAATTGCTTGTGTGCAGGGATCTGTTGATATTGAAACTCTGTTTTTAGAATTGCTTGTATGCAGGGATCTGTTGATATTGAAACTCTGTTTTTAGAATTGCTTGTGTGCAGGGATCTGCTGATATTGAACCTGAAATTACTTCTGGTGATAATGGCAATGCAGAAAGTCCAAAATACTCCAAAACACTTCTGTGTGCCAAAAGAAAGATTTAATAACAGGTAAAGCTTTTGGTTAACCACCCTTCATCAGTACATAACATCAAATGAATATCAAAGCCATTTAAATAGGGATAACAAAAACACATGATTCAGCCAGCCTAACAGAAACACCTTTTAATTACATATTTAAAACACTACTTTTTATATAAAAAATCTTTTTCTTAAAGAAATATCTATATCTAATGTAACATATAAGACATTCCACATATATAATCATTCATAAATATTCATATCTAAAATATTCTCTATTTAAAAACCTAAACAATCTATAATATAATATTAAAATATATATTAAAACCATGTAAGCAAAAAAATCAAATATTTTCTCTTTGTCTTTTAATTAACACTGGCTTTAAACTAACTGTTACATTCAAACCTGGTTTTGCCTCAGCATCTAACCTAATAATCCACTCAAATTCTTTTAATTCTAGCATATTGTTAATATCCCTTCCCTTCATACCTAAATTTACTTCACATATTACTCTAAATTTTAAAGTATGGCCTTCATTTTCTATAATGTGCTTACTGAGTGCATTGGTTAGTATTCCCCTTCTAATTTCAGATTTATGCTCTATTATACGTTCTTTTATTTTTCTAGTTGTTTTTCCTACATAATATGCTGAGCAGTTGATGCATGTTGCTAGATATACTACTCGTGAGGTACTACAGTTAGCCAAACATTTAAACTCAAATTTTTGCTTAGTTACAGGGTGCTCAAAAATGTTTGATGAATCATATATGTCTACGCAGTAAGTACAATTGTAGCACTTCTGAGTTAAATTCTTACTTAAATATTCTCTTTTTTTCTTTGAAATCTTTAAAACATAATTTTTGCTTTAAATTTTCTAGATTTCTAAAGGAAATTTTTGGTTTTATTCCTATTATATCTTTTACCTCTAGCATAGTTAACATTATCATCCAATTCTTTTCTATTATATTACATACATCCCTTGTAAGGGCATTATAACTAGTAACATATCTAAGTACGTCTTTTTTTCTATCTAACGCCCTTACTAACTGTCTCATGCCACTACTAAAGAAAGGGCTATACTCACCACTTCTTTTCATTTTTACCTCTTCATATACTGCATTTATATGCTGAAGAGAATAACCAAGTCCTATAAAATCTTCTATCATCTCTTCCGCTTGAAATGTAAAGTTAACATCCTCTGTATTCAGTTTACTGACTCTTATTAGCTGGACTTTTAGTACTCCTTTAAAGGTGTGCATTGCATGCATGCTATATCTCCTAATATATCTATTGGCATTCACTTCTTTCTTATAAATCATTGTTTGCATTCTATTATGTTTAATATAAAGCCGAATGTCCAAGAAGTTTATAGCTTCTGTGGATGAAGTAATTTTGAATTTCAAAAAAATTAGTTGTCATATTCAAATAAACAATGTAATTACTTAATTCATCAGAGGTACCCTCCCATATGAAAAAGCAATCATCCACAAATCTTTTATAGAACTTTATCTTAGCATTAAAAGTATTACAGCTATTTAGAAGAAATTGCTTTTCCCATTGGTACAATACTAAATTTGCATATGTATTCACTACTGGGGTGCCCATTGCCACCCCAGTAAGCTGAAGATAAAACTTTTTATCAAACAAAAAAATATTTTTTGTCAAAACAACATCCAATAAGGCACAAACATTTTCTATTTCTCTTGCTTGCATGCATGTTTCAGAACCAAGAAAACTTCTTATTGCATCCAGCTCATATTCATTCGGAATCACAGTAAATAATGATACAATGCCCAACGTTACAAACATAAATGTTCCATCAGTATTAGATTCATACCATTTATACAAATCAGATAGAAAGTCTTCAGTATCTTTAAGAATACTTGGGCACTTCACTAAATATTTGCTTAATTGCATTTGCAAATATTTGGAGATGGGCTCTGTCACCCATCCATTACCAGACACTATCGGCCAAAGAGGGAGGTCATCCATATTTTTATGTACGTTAGGTGTACCATAGATCTGTGGTATTTTGGGGAAAGGTACGGAAAAATAGTTAAAAGGGTCAATAGAAATATCCTGAGTTAACTGTAAATCATAGATTATCATATTAACGTCTGTTATACATTTTTTTACATCATTAATAGTAATTTCGTTAAAAGTTACTGGATCTGCAAGAAAATTTCTGAATTTTTCAAAATATTTTCCCCTATCCATTATAACCACAGCTCCCCCTTTATCTGCCTGCTTTATAATAATATCATCATTTTGTTCCAATTCTTTCAATGCCTTGAACTCTGGATATGTTAAATTATAAAACTTTTTCCTATTTGTCCTCATGTATAACTGCCTTAACTCTTTTTCTACTACATTCATGAATGCAACAGTAACAGGATAAGGTTGAGGTATAAAGGTACTTAATTTTCTACAAACAGATGACTCAATCGAAGTTTGTTTAAATATTCATTTTAAAGTCACATTCCTTACAAAAGTTCTTACATCAATAACAGCTTGCACAATATTATCTTGAGCATAAGGTATAAACTTCATGCCCTTATTTAGCAGCTCTAATTGCTCATTACTTAAAATGAGCTTAGAGATATTTACAGTACCATTCATTATTCTTACTGCTTCATTTATTGACAAGCTGCTTTGCTGTATGTAGCAGGACTGTTGTTCTTTCTTTTTGTCGCCGGTGTTGTTTTGATAGTTCTCTGTTGTGAAGTCTCTTTGCTGCGAACAACCCCTTTGTGCAGCCTGTTGAACAGCAACATTTTCAGGTTGCTTCAATTGGAATGGCAAAAAAGAAGAAATTTCAGCTTGCTTATTTTTATCCACTATGACACGAGATAATGTTTTATCATTAGACTTATATGAGCTCGTTGTGGTAGGCAGAGCACTTCCTACATCTCATATGAGAGCCTCACCAACTTCCGCCCCTTCCTTAGGAGCGGTCTGTCGATTGGATGCTGTATCTATAGAAGTTTGAATATGGCTCTCTTGATTGGCCGGTATAAATTCGTGAGGTTGCTCAAAAGTATCCAACTGATCCAAGCCGACAGGAAGCGGATTTTGTACTTTATTATTAGCTTTATTCATAGTTATAAATTGTCCATGTTTAATTTCATTCCTCGGCCAAGAAAAAATATGACCATTCCTGTAATCATTTAGATCCCGTTGTATTTTAGTTTTTTTCTTGAACTCTAATTTTACATCCAAGGATTGAATGCGATCCAAAAAAAGCTTTATATTGTTCGTTACATTGCGCAAAGCAAGGCATACCAAGAATATCATTCTCAAACCTGTCAATCTCATCAATTAAATTATTCTCAATAGGCTCAAAGAAATTGTTCATTAATTTCATATAACTTGCGCTCAATTCTAAATTGAGCTGCTGCCATTGTCCAAGTAAGTCCATATAAGTATTGCCATATGAAGGCATTTTTAATATGCGCAAACCATGCGGAACTATACCTAGCTCCAAATAGGCATGAAAACTCAATCGCTGCCATTGAAGTTGTTTGTATGTTTGAACCTTCTTTTCTAGGATAACTAATGCTTTATTGAAATCCCCTCCATCTTGGTTAGCGTTTTCTACTTGAAGGGATGCAGTATATGAAGACTGTAATAACGGATTAATTGCTTTTTGAAGCAGTCCCTTTACTGATAAGCTCATTATCCTCAATTCAAAAACAAATGAAAAGAATATACCACAAAATGCGAATAATTGCTGGCTGTTAATCCCTTTTTCCAAAGCTCACAGTAGTACCAGTACACAGTGCAACAAAACGAACAAAATCCTGGTTTGATTCTCCAAAATACTCCAAAACACTTCTGTGTGCCAAAAGAAAGATTTAATAACAGGCGCAGAAAGTCCATCAGGCAATCAGAGCAATGAAGAAGCTTGGCATTTGGAGAGAGTCAGCATGTGAATAGAACTAAGCACAAATATTCATATGCTCAGCCTGTGAGCTTTGGGCAGCTGTTTATTCACTAGGCAGTACAAACTAAAAGAGAAATGAGAAAACTGATCATTTAAATACTACAAAGACATGGAAATACTATGGCCAAGTTTGCTGTTTGAACCTTACTGGTGTGTTTAGGATTCACTGTTAAGGCCATTAAGGCTGTTATACATTTTGGAAGGTAAGCCTTTCATTAAATAACATTCAAAAACTATGCATTAGAAGAGAAAAAACATATAAGGCTTTGTGATGTTAAAGCTTTATTGTGACCCACATAAGAGTTAACTTTTTTCATGAAAGACTTTTAATATGTACATCTACATTGATTACTCTGGGATCACAGTCACAATTTTATGGTCTGGATGGGAAATTTTGGAAGAAATTAATTTATTTACAATACAGAAACATAAGTAAACACATCTATTTATGATTTTTTTTGGCATTTAGCTCATAAGCAATTAGCTGAGAAAGTGATAATGCTGTATAAATATTGAAAAAAAAAAGACTACCCCAGGGATTTAGGAAAAAAAAACTACCACTGATGGTAAGAACTGTGGCAAAAAGAGTGGTTTCATAATATGAGAAATTGTGAATCAGAACGACATTAGCCACAGTGAGGAAATGTTTCATTATTGGATAATTTCCATTCCTTCGAATAGTCCTTAACTACCACTAGTGGTAATCACGATTTTCCTGTCGTGCTTTATACTGGTGGCCCATGCATCATGATGCACAGGTACCCCCTTTCTTTCACTCTGTGACACACACACACACACACACGCGCACACGTGCGCATGCGCGCAAATGCACGCACACCCACGTGCACACACACACACACACACACACACACACACACACACACACACACACACACACACACACACACACACACACATATACGCATAAACACACATACACCAACATAGCCTATTTCTGTCTCTGAGTTGGAAGAACATCCCTAAAGTCTTTTCTTATGATTTTTCTGCCCTTGTAAATCATAGATGATTACAGTAAGTCAATAATGCAGGATATTAGAGTTTTATACTTCTAATTTTGTAGAAACTAAAACCTAGTATTAGACCTTTTGCTATATTAATTAGTAAATGCTGCTGAACCACAGTTTTAAAATTCTGCTGGGAAACATCAAGTGATCCTCCTGACTTTGCCCTGAAGCCTGCACCACATGGACACACATACACACCCACACACACCCCCACACACAATATATCATGCTCAACTGTCTGTCTCTCATTGTACAGGACATTCCTTCTGTCGCCCTCTTATAAGTGCCCTGTTCCTCAGAACTCTTAAACTGTTAGGCCATTAAATAATTTCAGAAATGAAAGTTTCTTGCTTCATATTATATCAAAAATTCCTTGCATTACTGACTGAAGAGTTAGTAGAGTGGATTAATGGTACTACGTTCTGTGTCACAGATGCAGTGTTTAACCCTCCCCCTTTCCCTTACATTTTTTATGAGTTAGGTAATATTTTGTCTAACAGTGGTTCAGAAGAGTCTTTATCACATAGTCGAAGTATTTTAACTTTGAACACATAATGCTCGGACCATTATGTTTGAAGTTACAAAGCTTCAACTATGGATAAAAAAAAAAAAAACAGCGGAAAACAAAATAAACTGCACCCCCCACGTGGGGTCTGTGCCTCACACCACCTCGCTACTTAAATATACCATCTCTGAGATCACACCCCATTGAACAAAATGGAAACCTCCACTTATGGATATTTCCATTCAAACGCTCAATTTTTTACAAATTCAAATGTATTCTCTCGACCATCTGAGGTTCGAACTTGTAAATCTATATTTTGACTGTGGAGCTTTTCTCCCCGGGCCTCCACTGAAAATGGACCTACATCCAGTTGGACACTCCCGGTCAACAAATTTAAATAAATTTAAATAAATAATAAAATAAAATAAATAAATGTGATAGGAACCCAATGCAAAAGACTAATGTCCTTTATGTAACTGGGAAGGGTACTTTTTTGAGCATTTAAGGAATTCTATATAAAGTATCAGTGGTGTCTGGTGTACCCCACAACCAATGTCTTTCATGCTGCAGCAGTGGGTTCTTGCATTTTTTTCAGTGCCTTTTAGGCAATCTGTACAAAGTGTTATTCTAGGTGTCCAGTGTCCTTCCACACCAATGTTAGGAGATGGGAAGTGTACAGGTATGACACTCCCACCTATACACACACACACACACACACACGCACGCACGCACGCACGCACACACACACACACACACACACACACACACACACACACACACACACACACAGACACACACGCACACACACACACACACACACACACACACACACACACACACACACACACACACACACACACACACACACACACACACACACCACCTAGTAATACCTGTTTGCTAAACTTCCCATCATTTACCTCTGCCATGATGGACTAACATGAGCATTTGGACATGTTCATTAATAAAAGCAACTATTTTGCTTTACACAGATGATCAAATGCCTTTACTCTAGCATTTCCAAGGGAGATCAGATGGCTAATAAGTGGAGGCTACTTCTCCAGAATGTCTCCATAACATTTAGAATGTGTGCAGAGACAGCACACTTTGCGTTAACACACCATGAAAGGACTGTCGCTGAACTGGAAATGATTACCGCAAGGTAATATAATCTAAGTACACTTCACTGTGACCTTCCTAAATTTCTCTACCTGATTTTGTGGGGATGTAGAAGATAATAACAGCAACAACGCCAACAAGCACACGACCAGAGATATCACCAGGAACCGGATAGTTTATGGAAAACTCTGCTTTAATTAAATGTGCATTCAATTTATACTTTTGTCACTCCAATAGCCAATTATACAATTAATTATTTAGTGATGGCAAAAAATATTTAGGAAGTTTTTTACAGGATGTTTTTGCTGCTGCTGCTGTATTTTCCATGTTCTGTTTCTGTAACTGTTGTTAATAACAATTATGTACCTTTAAATAACAGAAAACTATATACTAATGAGATTACACTAAATAATTAATTGTATAATTGGCTATTGGAGTGACAAAAGTATAAATTGAATGCACATAGAGCATAACACTGTCTTGATAAAGCCTGGGAGAGCCCGGGCGAAAGCGCTTGACTGTATTTTGTGGTTTTTAAATCATTTTTCGTGCACATTTTATTTGTGAAGTTTACATTTAATTAAAGCAGAGTTTTCCATAAACTATCCGGTTCCTGGTGATATCTCTGGTCGTGTGCTTGTTGGGGATGTAGAAGATATTGAACATGTTTTCTTTAAAAGTAAAACTTTTTTGAAAGGTCTACAACAGGAAATGTAGATCTTCCTATATGAAGTCAAATTTATCTCTGGATTTATGTTATAGGGTATGTAGATGGAATGTTGTCAGATGCCACTGCCTTATACTAAATATTCATATTTTAAAAAATATGGCTAATCAGATGCTCTAAAGTGCAGTGCAAATCTGTGTGAATTTGTTCTGCAGGACAGTGTATAAATAATTTCCATTTACTTAAGAATTGCAATCCTTGAACTTGAGCTCATGTTGTGATTTGCTCTGATTATGGTTCTCTAATATTAACCTTGATATAAACTTAAATGAAGCCCTGTTCTTTTTTATCACAGGTGTTGGATCTTCTGCATCCACCTGAGCTATCACCAGTTCAGACAGATACGACCTCAGTTTAGTAAGTCATCCAAATGATGTCACACTCAGGAGTGCAGCACCCCCTTTTATGTTGCCCTGTGGTGTCAGCATTGGAAAAAATCATCCAACCTCCTTGGGTGGAACTAGAATCCGCAGCCTTCTGACCTCTCAGCATCAGAGCCATGTGGGATACCTATTGATCCACTGATGCTTATAAAAAGAGCACAAGCAGCTACCGTTTGTAAATCTTGGAGAGTCAACCATCAGTCACCTTTACCAAGATTCTGTCTGTATTATAGCTATTATGAACCACACTGATTTTGATTAATGGCCATATTCCATAGGCAGGATGATTGCTTCTTGTTTTCATTTATACTCAGAGTATTTTCTCAGACAAATCAAATATAATGGGTGGTGACTGCCTGTTGTATTAGTTACTTTGTCTTTCTATTAGTAAATAACTCTCATAGCCTTTCAGAGCCGAGCCTTAACTCCAACCAATTTAAGACCAGTGAATATGGGAGGTCAGAGAGTGAATAATGAATTCATCAGGGAACTCCAGAGTTAATGAGAACAGCATAATAATACCATTGTACAACTGGTATTTAAATTGTTACTAAAATAGAATGAATAAAATAGTACAGAAAACATTTCACCATATGATACCAAACTTGATTCAACAATTGTTAAAAATGATGTTCTGCTGCAGGGAATTTAATTGTGTTTACTTATTTTTGTATATTTTTTCTAAAAGCAAGAAATGTTCATAGATGTTTGATTATTTATTTATTTATGCCCCAAGATTCTCACTACACCTTTCTAAACATACTGGAAAATATTAAGATACAACCAAACACCCTAATATTGGGTGATTTCAACTACCCTGATATTAACTGGGAAAACTACTTGTTTACCAACACCTTTGTCCAGCAGTTCTTGGAATTCATAAATTCCAATGGCCTGGATCAACTAATCCATAGTCCCACCAGGGGCTCCAATATCCTAGATAGACCAGGTCATTACCAACATGGGAAATCAATGCTCCACACCAATGGTCACCCACTCATTGGCCAGGTCTGACCATAAGCTAATCACCTTGACATCCACCTTGACATCCACCACCCCCCCCCCCCCAGTAAGGAAACCTCCGTAAAAAAACTTCTCCAAAGCCAACTTCATGCTTCTCAAGTCAGAAGTGACAAACTTCATGACACCCATGCAGATAGGAACTGAAATTTTGACTGCTGAATCATACACTAAGGCACTGTACGAGCACATCCACTTGTGCATAAATCATGCCATCTCAAATAGAACCAAGATGCTCTCCTCCAAAAAAGGAAGCCAATTTGGAGGTCCGCTGCCATAAACAAACTTTACAACAAAAGGAAGAAACTGTTGCAGAAAAGAGGAAAATCCCAGAATGCAAGAAACTCCCTTACCAGCCTCAGTAAGAAGCTGGGATCCCTCATAAAATCCTCCAAAGCTATCATGAAAATAAAATTGCCAAATATTCCAAAGACAACCACAAGGCATTCTATAGCTATGTCAAGAATCTAAATGGCAATGCTCAGATCTGGTCTGAACTACAACAGAATGGCATTAAATATACTGATCCCAAGGATATTGCCAATATCCTGGCAGATCGATTCAGTGCCAACTTCACCCCCATCTCACTCCCTAAAGGGCCCATCTCAATACCGAAAGATTGCCAAATTCTGGTAATAATGGCCACACAGGTACAAATTGCACTCTCCAAAGCTAAGAATACAGCATCCATGGGACCAGACAACATCCCGGGATGTGTGCTACATGAACTACAAAATTAACTGGCACCTCAGCTAAGTGTCATGTTTAATCATAGCCTCACCTCAGGCTTTGTGCCCAATGAGTGGTGCACAGCTACAGTTATCCCACTCCACAAGGGGGGCTCCACTTTGGATCCTGGGAACTACTGTCCCATCAGTCTGACGAGCCTGATCTACAAGGCCATGGAACTTCTAAACAAAGACATTGGCAACCTTCAAACACTGTACCCCACCCAGTTTGGGTTCATGAAGGGCCGATCATGTCTCCTGAACCTGATTGACTTCTTCAAATCAGTCTCCAGAGCTGTGGACGAGGGTAAGGCAGTGCACACAGCCTATGCAGACCTTGCCAAGGCCTTTGACACCATACACCAATATGGAATCCTAGATAAACTTACTAAGCTGGACATTAATCCCTATGTCACTCGATGGGTTGCCAACTGGCTTACTGATAGAACCCACACTGTAAAAGTAGCCGACTCCAAATCCAGCTCCAGACAAGTGACAAGTGGAGTACCACAGGGTTCAGTCCTGGGACCGCTATTGTTTGGCATCTACTTCTCTGAAGTACAGGCCAACTCTAAGGGACTCTGGCTAACAAAGTTTGCAGATGATTGCAAATTGGGAGCCATTATTGAATCCCCAAATTATGTAGATATTATACAAAAGGGCCTTACAGAAACAGATGCTTGGTTCCAGAGCCATGGGCTCAAGCTCAATTCCAATAAATGTATCGTTATCCCCTTTGGGAAAAAACATGTACCCATGAATTACCATATAGGTGGCAGTATACTAAATACCGAAAGTGTGATAAGAGACTTAGGGACACAGGTGGACAGTGGTCTCACCTTTGATAACTACATCACCACAACAGTCAGGAAATCCTTCTATGTGGCACACCTCATTATTAAGGGCTTTTCATCCAGAAAAAAGGAGGTCATTGTCTTACTGTACTCATCCTTCATTAGATCCATTATAGAATACAATGACCCATTTGGTATGTACCTCTCAAGACATCTGCAACAACTGGCAAGGCTGCAGAAATACCTCACTAAAAGAATCACAGGCCTAAAGCAGATACCATATGCTGACCATCTAAAAAAACTCCAGCTATACTCTGTCACATATCGTCTACTCATAGGTGATCTCTGCTTAACATACAAGGCCATGTCAAATCCAGAGCTGTAGGAAATGCTACACTTAAAAAAATCTCAATTCCTCAGATTAACACACTCCAGGGATCTTCACATTGCCATCACAATGAAAAAAAAACATGCTGGAGGGATAGATTCCTGACCCAGAGACTCCTCAGTCTGTGGAATAGACTGTCTATACATGTCAAGCAGAGTACCTCTTTGGTCCTCTTCAAAAGGAACCTTGACGATTCAATGGGAGATAGGAAATTCACCCCTAGGATCACATCAGTCACCTGTTAAACAGGTGTGCAGGGAATTAAATATTGTAGCAAGAAATAGCCAGGGAATTGTTATGGCTATGCTTGTATAGGCCCTAGGGCTGATAGCCTAGTACCAACCTATGAAACTATGAACTTATTTATTTATTAACATTTGTTAACTGGGTTAGTTCAGCTGGACCAAAGGCCTGTTTTCAGTGGAGACCCACAGAGAAAAGCTCCAGTTACATTCAGACTATAGTTTACAGTACATAGAAAGACACATACACAAATTATCTATGCAATATTGATTGGAAAAAGATTTGAAAAAGAAGAAAAACAGAAAAATGCATGCATAAAACAATTATACAAGTTGCCATTTTACAAAGACACATATCTACATATCAGTATGTGAATTTAAAAATGTTCAGTTATATACATTAGCTAATTAGGTAAGCTACTATATGCTTTTTAGGTGTCAGAGGTGAGAAAAACAACAAGTGAGGGTGGGGGGACCTAGGTAGGGTTATGGCAGGGGCAGGGGCAGGTTTTGGTGTCAAGATGAAGTATGAGTTCCTTCTTAAAGTGTGATGGGTGTATAATGGAACATATGTCTAAGGGGAGTTTGTTCCATACTTGGGCTACAGAGCATTTATATAGAAGTTTGCCCACATTTTTCTTAGGTTGGTTGATAACTAGAAGTTGCTGGTTAGAAGTGCGAAGGGTCTGAGATGGGGAATAGATAGGGACAATAGAAGAGACAGCTAGACAGGAAGATGGTCTGCATAGAATAGTGTGCATTATTTGAAATTGTGATTGTAGCAATAGTTGTGGGAATTCAAGCCATTGTAGAGAGTTTAGAGCTAGGCAGTAATGTGAGTTGTAAGTAGAGTTAGTAATGAATCTAGCAATTTTGTGATAAGTTTGTTAAAGTTTGTTCAAGGTAGTGGCCTGAATATTAGAACTGGGGCAGCATAAAGAAGTGAGGGGAGGAAAAATGCCTGTGCCAGGGAGAGTCTAGCATTAGAGGTTAGGATTTTTTTGTTGTTATAAAGCAAGCCTAGTTTCTGGTATTTTTTTGTACATTGGAGTAAGTGCAGGTTGAATTTGAGTTCATTGTCTATAATGACACCTAGAAGTTTTGCGTGGGGTTCGGGTTTAATGATTGTGTTGTTGGAAAACGTGATAGCAAAAGTGGATTTATGGTGGGAAAGAGATTGGGAGAGAAAGAGCAAGAGTTTGGTCTTTAAGGATTAATAGATGATCAGACAGCCACTTTTCGGTGGCTAGAAAGGAGAGTTGGGTAAGGGTATGTAGTTCACAGATATTGCTGGAGATGGAGATGAGAGTTGAGTCATCTGCATATTGGATTAAGGATGATTGTTTACAAGATGTATATAGTTCATTTGTGAAAATGTTGAACAGTGGGGGACCCAGGATGGAGCCTTGTGGAGCTCCAGTTGGGACTGAAATATAGGGAGAGCCAGATGAGAGCCATCTAACTGATTGCTCCCTACTAGAGAGGTAGCTGGAGAACCAGGCAAGGGAGGTAGAAGATAGGTTGAGGTTTGCAAGTTTAGTTAGTAGGATGGAGTGAAACACAATGTCAAAAGTTTTGGAAAGGTCAAGGAAGAAACAGGATATGAGCTGGTTGTTGTCTTGAGCTTCAGTTATGGAATGAGTGAAAGATAGGAGGGCACTAGATGTGCTATGGTTAAGCTAGAAACCATGTTGTGTGGGAGTGAGAAGGTTGTGCTGGAGGAGATAGTTGAGAAGCTGTGAGTGAATGCATTTCTTGAGTATCGTTGAGAGGGGGGATAGGATAGCAATGGGACGATAGTTAGAAGGGTCCATTGAGTTGCCTCCTTTATGGAGGGGGTAGTGAAGAAAGATTTCCAAATGGAAGGAACTGCAGCTTCTTGGATAGATCTGTTGATAAGAATAGATATGGGATAGGCTATAGATTCAGCAGCAAATTTGAGGACGGTAGGAGGGAGATTGTCAATAGAGGGAGAGCAGGGTTTAAGTTACAGAAGAAGTGATTTAATGTATGAAGTGGACACATGTTGAAAGGAGAAGAGATTTTGGTTGTGAGGATTGGGAGGGGTTGGTGGAGTTGTAGAGTTAGTGTTGGAGGGTGTGAGATTTTGGATTGTGTCAATAAAGTGTTTGTTGTAGAGAGCAGTGGTTTCCAGAGGAGATTTATTAGGGTATGGTAAGGGGTTAGAAGGGCAACCAGGGGAGATGATTTTGTTAAGAGTGGCCCAATACTTGTGGGGGTTGGATTTATTGAGTTGAGCAGAGTTATAGTAGGATGTTTTGTCTTTACTGATCAGTTTCTTAACTAGATTCCATAGTTTTCTGTATTTATGTAGTAGGGGAAGTTCCTTTGTTTTAAGCCATGCTTTCCAGGCACTACCTATTTTATGCATAAGGGATTGAGTATCCTTAGAGAGCCAGGGAGCATAGTTTGATTTGATTCTAATTTTCCTGGAGGGAGTGAGGGAGTTTAGGGTATTCAGGAAAATGTTGTTAAACTTGTTGACAGCATCCTCGAGAGGGATTAGTCTAAGGATAGACCAGTCAAAACTAGATAGTATGGAGTTGAATAAGGAGATATTAAAGTTGGAGAGCTTGCAACAGTCTCTGTAAAGGTTGGGTTTGTGTCTTAGAATTGAGGTGGGGAGATGATCACTTAAGGAGTTGGGTATGGTAGTGGGACTATGGTAGAGTTAGGAGGTGTTAGTGAGAATCCAGTCAATGGTAGAGCTGAATGACAAGTTTTTATGGAAGTGGGTAGGATATGTTATCAGTTGATGGAAGCCATGTAGGTTGATATTGAGTTGGGGAGAGTCTTTTATAAGTCTGAACCAGTCTATATTGACATTTCCTAGGATGAGGGTTTCATAGTTTAAGTTGTGGCTAAACCAAGATAGGTTATTTTCTAGGGTGCATATATTTTGATTAAGTCAAAATGTGATAACTTTTCCTGAACAATTTTGTTTGTTTTAATTTCAGATCTGTAAAACTACAGGACTACAGCCATGCTAACTACTTTCTCTGGGAATTGTAGCAAATATATGAAGCATCTAATAAAACATCTGAACTCAGAATACATCACCTCACAAAATGTGGTATAAATGGTATTTTAATGCTTTCTTGTTGACTTTAAGTCATATCTTTCTTGAAGACAAGAACACTGTCTAAATTTTTGATTGGAATCATTCTGGAGCTATTCTACTGTGTGAAGAAGTCATACTTAATATTTTAAATAAATAATGAACAATGATAGAAAAGACTCAGGATGAGCACATATTCATGTTCTAACATACTTTTATCCAACAGCAGGAAATTGTTTTAATAAAGTTTCATATGCTTCACTAAAGACACAAGGAATCATTATAAAATGTCTGGACAGAATGATAATATTAACAGTTCATCAGTGGAAGAATTTATCTTAGTTGGTTTTTCACATCTCCAAGACTTTTACACTGTACTTTTCATTATATTTTTTTGTATTTATTTAACAGTCATTTTTGGTAATTGTACCATTCTTGTGGCGGTTTTAACAAATGAAAAACTACAGACACCTATGTACTTCTTTCTGTGTAATCTTTCTATTACTGATATGTTATTTACAACTACTACTGTACCAAAAATGTTAGCTCTGTTTGCAGCAAATTCAAATGCTATCTCATTTAGTCTGTGTTTTACTCAGCTATGCTTTTGGCATAGCTTTGGATGTAGTGAAGCATTTCTTCTTGTAGTTATGGCATATGACAGGTATGTGGCTGTATGCCAACCTTTATATTACAGAAGAATTATGACTAACAATGTTAATATTCTGCTTGTTGCTAGCACTTGGATACTGCCCTTTGTAATTTTGTTACCAGGTGTTATTCTAGCATCAAAGCTTCCTTTTTGTGGCCCAAACCAAATTTACAACTGTTTTTGTGAACATTTTGCTGTTATTAGATTAGCCTGTAGTGATATAACGTTCCATGTATTCCTTGGGTTTTCTATTGCAATGACAGTCTCTTTCATGCCTTTAATTCTTGTTGTCCTGTCATACATTAAAATACTTACTACTATTTTTCAAATTGGATCTACGGAGGAGCGTCTTAAAGCTTTCTCAAAATGTAGCTCCCACATAATGGCTGTTTTCACATATTACACATCAATCATTATTGCTTATGTATCATATACAGTGGAGATTTCTGATAGTTTGCATGTTGTAGCCACAATTTGTATAACAATATTAGCTCCTTCATTAAACCCTTTGATTTACACATTAAGAAACAAAGAAGTCAAAGACACAATAACAAAGCTTTTGATTAGATTAACAACTCAGTATTCATGAATACATTATTCTTCTTAATAAAAAGAATTGTATTACTGCAAATATTTTGCTTTTGTACACTTCAGTTATTAAGAGTTATGGTCCTGTGCTTTTTGCAGAAACAATATTTATAATACTAATTTATAAAACCCGAGAATCATGTAAAGAGTAATGAAAGCATGCATTTCATGTTATTTTAGAATTGCAAAACATAATTTCATTTCAGCTTTTAATGTTGTACAACAAATTCATTGTCCGGGATATTAACTTGTCTTGTACCAAATGTTCATTTTTAAAACTATGTCTGTATGACTGAAAATCATTAGAACAATATCTAAGGCATTCATTGTGATGCTAATTACAGAATTGCATGGGATAACTGTGAGCCTCCAGAAAATCAGGCTAATGCCTGTCAATTATATTACTTTATGTTGTGTAGTTTGTAACTTATAATTGCGTATAATTATATTTTGTTTTCAGATGTTGATCCATCACAACCATTATATCTAAAGAGAGGTTATAATAAATGTATTTGTTTTTCTGTTTGTTCATGCACTTATCATGATGTTTCTTTGACTTGTAATAATGTATACATTAATGCCGTCTTGTCATTTCCTTGATTGTTCTTCTGTTTGTTCATGGATATATAAAGTGATTTTTCATTGACTTTTAATACATACGGAAATGCTTTGTTACTGATCATCCCAGAGTAAAGAACGCTTTCATAAAGTGTTTCACACAGCCAGACAGAATAGTAGTCTTTCTTTTTGTATTGCCAAGACAGATGTTAGTATAATTTAAAGTTTCAGATTCTTTCTGGTTTCCTGTACTGAATTTATTTATTTTTTCCACAGTGGATTAAATAACAATGAAAACAAAATATGGGAGATACAACAGCTGTAGTATTTTATCGGATTATATTTGGATGCAAGGTTGCACAAAAATAAAATAACTCACACAACACATAAAATCAGAGATGCATTAAAGGTAACTGTGCATCATACAGGGCACCATATTCTTTCAGTAAGTAAAATTTTATTTTGATCAAATTAGGCTGCTACTTAATTAAAGCTATATAAAATCTTACATCTGAAGTCAAAATAAATAAAAGCTAAATAACTATGAAAACAGACAAACAATATTCTTTGATTTTAGATGGATTTGTTTTACAAGTTTTTATTCTAATACATGTTGCTATTCAGTTTTTTCAGTCATTACTATTAATTTTTTCTAGTTTACTTTTACTTGCACTGTTGCACATAATACATAAATAAATTGAAAATGGCAAACACCTCAGACAATACCTTAACTACAGATATTACTAAGACCATATAAACAGAATTTATAGCATAGTAAGAACATTTATGAATGGGCTATAAGAGATATACCACCAATTTTGAAGGGTCGCATATTTTTTTAATTGTTTTCAATGAACTTAAGACTATCACACTTAGTGATAAAATAGCTATGGAATATGAATAATGTATATTTGTACATATTATTTCATGATAGTCCTATATTGCCACTTGCCTGTTTTAATTGATATGCAGAATTATATATATCTATCAGTTTTAAAAGATATGCATGATTCTTATAGACAAATACACATAGAACTCTACATTCAGACTGTAGTATATTTTAAAACATTGCTTTGATACACTTAACTCATGAAGTCACAACATTTAATGGATAGTGTTGTTAACTGCTTTTAACACACTGGTAAATACAAATATTCCTTTCTGTATTATTATGCAAATTCATTTTGAATGTGTTTTTTAAGCAAACTTCAAAGGTGTTACCTTTATAATATATATTTAATACCAGTTGTCAGTTTTTTATATACATTTATAAATATATATGTATAGGTGTACTATCAGAATGTGGAAAATCAAAACAATTTTCCACCTTTTGATTGAGTCCGTTTTCTAAATTTGTTAATATAGAATTACCAAAATGTCCAAAATGGTAACCACAGAAATGACATTTGAACACTGAAATTTCCAATGTCAAAATTCCATATTACCAGTAATGTTTCTGCAAGAGGCAAGTCTCCCACACTCCCTGCATATTAAATATTCCAACTCTGAGATCGCACTACTATGAGGAAAAGGGTAGATTTCCTGATCCCAACTGTACTGCAATCTGTTATCAAAATGTTGATCCCACATTACAGAATGTACACAACCATTTGCTAATGAGGGTGCAAACATTTCCAGATCAGCATTACAGAAACTATAAAACATGCATTTGATCTTCCCAAGTGCCGTTCCACATCTTCATAATAAACTCTATATATATATATATATATATATATATATATATATATATATATGTGTGTGTGTGTGTGTGTGTGTGTGTGTGTGTATAGATAGATATAGATATAGATATATAGATACTGATATATATAGAGATATAGATATAGATACACACACACACACACACACACACACACAGACACACACATAGAGATAGATAGATAGATAGATAGATAGATAGATAGATAGATAGATAGATAGATAGACAGATAGATAGACAGATAGATAGATAGATAGATAGATAGATAGATAGATAGATAGATAGATAGATAGATAGATATAGATATATCTGTGAACAAATAAATATTTCCTGTAAAATGTTAGTCAGTTAAAGAACACAGTTATTTTTTTTTAATTGTTTGCTAATTTTGGAGAAAAGATGTCTCTTTTCCAAAGATTTGTGAAAATTTCTGAGTGTTCATACATTTGCATATATAAGAGGATATTTGGTGGCTATTTTTCCTTCAAAAAGATGAAAGCCCCAACCTCAAAACTAAAATAAATAAGTGAATAAATAAATAAGTAAATATATAAATAAAAACACAAAACAGAAAGAGTAAGAATAATTTAAAAATATTGTAAAAAAGAGGGGATAAACAGTTTTGAATGAACCACAATATCCCACTCTAATTTACATTCTTGCATTATATAAATGAAATACAATTAATAATTCTATTTGAAATGCTAAGAAAACCACATCCACGAGTCCTAATAATATGCCAGGTTGCCTGAGTATCAGTGCCAAATATGATCTAGTTGAACCCCTACTTGACCTTTTTAATCTAAGCCTCTCCATTGGTTACATTAATAAAGCCTGGAAACAGTCACTGTAATACCATTACACAATGGTGACTCGACCGATGACATTGCTAACTACTGACCTATTAATCACACTGGTCACATATGTAAGGTTTTAGAGCATTCTAATGCAGGCATCATTAATCTGGGCAGCGAAAATCTCTTAAACCTCGACCCTCATCAATCTGACTTTGTCAAAGGAAGGCCCTATCTCTTTACCCTCATTAATTTCTATGAAAATTAGGCAAAGCAATGAATATCAGTTATGTGGTACATACAGCTTATTTGAACCTGGACGAGGCCTTTGACACTTTTTTTTCCAACTTGGGCATTGCTGTCAAACTCAAGAGGTTAGATATAAACCTTTATGTCTTCCAGTGGATAGCCAACTGGCTCACTGACAGGACCCAGGAAGTTAGAACTGGGGAGTCCACCTCTACAAAGAGGCCAGTCACAAGTGGAGTCCCTCAGGGATCAGTCCTTGGACCTCTCCTTTTTGGCATTTAATTCTATGAAGTCAAGGCCGGTGTCAATGGTCTCTGGCTGACTAAATCTGCAGAGGATTGCAAATTATGAGCTATCCTTGAATCCCACACTGACACAAATGTTCTCCAGGATGGGCTGACACAGACAAATTACTTGTGTCAGAGTCATGGATTAAAACTAATTTCTAAGAAATGCATAATAATATCCTTCAGGAAGTCATCCACCCCTGGTAATTATCATATTGACAACACATCCCTTAGAGTTAACCCAGTAGTTATGGACTTAGGGAAATACATAGATCGTAATCTAGCCTTTGACCATTATCTGTCCACAGCATTGAGGAAATCAGTCTATGTTGTGCAACCTATAAAGAAAGTTATGGTATCTGGGTGCATGGAAGTAATTGTTCCATTGTATTTGGCATTCATAAGCCCTATCATTAAATACAGTGCCCTCTTTTGTATGTACCTAACTGGGCATTTCCAACAAATGGAACATCCCGAGAGGTTCCTCAATAAAAGAAAACAGGGTACAAGTACAATGTCCTCTGCAGACTGCCTCAAGACCCTATACCTGTATGCTGTCTACTACAGCCTATTGAGAGATCTATGCCAGGCATACAGGGCATTGTCAGACCCTAGTCTGCTCTGCATCTTACATATCCACAAAACAAAGAGCATCAGAATTACTCATTCTAAAGATGTAAACTCTTCCTGTGATATAAATAGGACCTGCTGGAAAGACAGGTATGTATCTCAGAAGCTACCCAATTTCTGGAAGTAGATCTCCATTCATGTGAAGCAGAGTTCCTCAATAACCTAATTCAAGTGTAACTTGAACAATTTGATGGGGAACAGGAAACTCATCACTGACTTGGTACCTATGTCTCATATGGACAGAGGCAACCTGTAAATGGTTCATCTCCCAAGCCCCCACTTACACTTATCAAAGGTACCAGAACTTATCAGAAATTTGAGATGCAAGACTAAGGTTTAAAAAAAGCCCTTGTGATCATTAGCCTAGTATACACCTATGAACCTATGCCTATGAAACTATGAACTAATAAAGGCTAATCACCAATAAAATGGCAATTAAATAGTATGGAATTTAAGTGGTTCTTTATGTGAATAATTATTATGTCTTACCTTGTGCCACAAATCTATATTTATAAGTTGCACAACATAGAATGATTTCCTCACTATTGTAGACATGTAATGGTCAAAGTCTAGATTACTGTCTATTTGTATCCCTGTCCCTGACAACAGGACTAACTCTAAGGGATGTGTTCGATAGCAGCCTACTGCAGTCCATTGCCTTCCATTCCTCGCTTCCTGATTTTACAATTTATCTTCCTTGACCATTTCTGCTAAAACAATTTAGATTGTTAGCACACTGCCAATAGGTGGCAGCAGATACCCACTCCAGATAGCCAAACACCATAATTTCAGCCTTCTCTACTAACAACCCCACTGCTGTAATTGAATCTTGTTTTCTTCTGCCCTCTGTTATTGAGAGCCCGTGAAATACCCACTACATTCTTGGGATTCCCTTACAACTGCTGAAATCACTTACCATACTCTTGGCTTGAACACCAGCCCACTTATAGAATCCAAGTCACTGATTGATTTCTATGGACTTTCTTTCCTTCTTGGCTCTTTCCTCTCTGTTCGACTTTCAGGCTCACTCTGCTCCCCTACCCCTGCCCCCTAATTCCACGGACCCCCACTACCTGCACATTTATTGATCCCCAAACCCCTCCCCTCCTCCACCCCCCTCCTATCACATTAACTACAATAAACCCTCCCACCTCTAACCTCAATATCACTCCACCAACTCCTACTACACCTACAATGCCATCTCATCTCTCCCTATAACACCATTTACACTACTAATCTCTCTCACCTTTCTTACCTATCTCACACATCTCCCCAACCCACACTATACCTCTCATTCACACTCCACTTTCTCACACCACCAAACTCCCACCCCACCCTACACACTCATTTCACATGAGCTGTTTCCCTCTAACCCAGCCTATCTAATCAAACCCAAAGTACCCCCTATCCCACCCTCCCTGCACTCAGCTCTTACTTGTCAAACCAGAAAAAGACTGCTCTCACATAACTCAAACTCCCTCTCTCCAGTACACTACCTCACACAGCTCCTTCAACATCTCTCTCTCTCTCTCTCTCTCTCGCTGGCGATATCCACCCTAAGCCAGGACCCAACTCCAGCATTAATCTCACCAACCACACCACTCAACCACTAAAAATTAAGTCCGTTCACCTCACTATGTTTAATGCAAAAAGCCTTAGAAATAAAATCTCAAACCTCCATGACTGGCTCTCCCATAACCAACCCGACATAACCACCATTTCTGAAACCTGGCTTTAACCATTTGTAAAAGATAATGAAATTCTGCAACCAGGTTACCAAATCATTCGCAATGATAGACCTCACAAAAAATGAGGTGGAGTAGCTATTATCTACCCCTCCTCCCATACCATAACTCCTTATACCAATCAAATCCCTTCCTTTCTCAATGCTGAAATTGCAATAGGTCTATTAAATATAAATAACCACAAGTCCATATGATTCAGTGCCCTCTTCATTCCCCCAGGTGATAACATCAAAACACTTGAAGATATCCTCTCCTGGTTTTCCTCCACTATAAAAAACAAAACCTATATCCTTGGTGATACAAACATTAACTGGGCCTCTATCAACTCTGAAGCCCCTTCCCACACAATTAATCTGTACAATTTCTCCCAACTTATAAACTCTCCAACCAGACCAAATAAAGATGGTACCTCCGGTACCATCATTAACTGGATACTAACAACTCATCCAAACCTTATCACCAATGTTGGAATACTACCAGAACCTCTCAGTGACCACATACCAGCCTTCACCAACTGACTTGCCTCTCCTCTGCAAAAACACCACTACACTCAAACCTGCACACTCTCCTCTTTCAACTCTCTAACTTTCTCAGAATGTCTAAAGCATACTGATTGGACCCCAATAAAAACTCTTCCACTTGATGATGCCACATTCTACTTCAACCATGCATTCCGAACCTTACTTAACCAGCAAGCCCGCCTTCAGACCAAATGAATCAAAACCAATTCCTGCCCTGGTTATCAAAAGAAACCAAACTAGCTATGCACCAATGAGACAGAAAATGGAAACAATATAAAAAACAAAAAAAAAAAAAAAACAACTCCTTCCTAGAATTTAAGACCCTTTGGAACTCCACAAAAAATTAATAACAAAAGACCACAAAGCCCACTTCTCCAAACTTCAGTCCATGCACTCATCCAATCCTAAAAAATTCTGGGACTCCATTTCTTCCATTCTGTACCCTGGTAACAAAGAAAACCCCTGTCCAAGTCCCAACCTTACCAACCTCAAAATGGCCATCCAATTCAACTCATTCTTCATGGACTGTATCGCAGAACTATCCACCTCTTTGCCACATCCCCCTCCAACCCTATCTACTCCCTACTACTGATGTACTACTATATTCACATACTAATATACTTGTTCTTTCCCAATGCTCAATGTATGCCTAACTTACTAAGTGAAATGACTATATGCTTTACAAGGTAACTTACTGTTTAGTCTTTATACGTATGTTTTTGTAATGTATGTTTTTGTAACATGTAACTCATTGGAGTTTTTCTCCCTGGGCCTCCACTGGAAACAGGTTCTTTATGGCCCAGTGGACTTCCCTGGTCATCAAACTTAAATAAATAAATAAAAATAAATAAATAAATAAATATGATAGTTACCAGGTATGAATGACTTCCCAAAGGATACTGGTTATGCATTTCTTGGCATTTAGTTTTAGTCCATCAAAGGACATCACATAGTAACTATTAACTCTTTGATACTTGACATATTTGTGCTTGATATTGCAAACTAGCCTCTCAAACTATAAAATATATAAATACAGAATGAAATAGGGTATGTACTGTGTACTTTTTGCTTTTTCTTTGCTTTTTCTAACATTGATTTATGTATATAAATGTTCAGTGACTTGTGCAATCAGTTCCCTATGGGGTAGTGTGTTGCAACACACTTGCGATGAATCAGACTAGGCACGTTCAACAGCCAGAAAGACCACTGAAGTACCCAACAAGAGGATTACTGGCCTCAAACAGTTGCCCCATGCAGCAAGACTGAATGTAACCCAATCTGTACTCTGTTGCATACTGTCTACTCAGGAGATCTCTGCCCAACAGACAGGTCCATGTCATGGCTACACTCAGATCTGTACTGAGTTACAGCTCAATGACACTAAATATACAGACCCAACTGATATTGCCAACATCCTGGCAGATAGGATCACTGTTAACTGTACCCCCCCTCTCACCCATGAAAGAGCACACCTCTATAATGGAAGACTGCAAAGTTGCTGTCCTCACGGTTGCACAGGTAAAAAACACTCTCCAAAGCCAGGATCACAGCAGCCATGGGACCAGATAACTTCACAGGCTGTGTTCCACACAAACCACAGAACGAACAGGCACCACACTGACGTACCATATGCAGTTATAGCCTCACCTCATGCTTTGTGCCTGTTGAATGGTGCACAGTGAAGGTTATCCCACTACACAAGGGTGGAGACACCACAGACCCCAGGAACTAGCACCCCATTAGCCTGATGAGCACGCTCTTCAAGGCCATGGAATGGATCATCATACAACATATAAACAATTACATTTGTAATCCCCAAACCCTGGATCACAACCATGCTGGGTTTGTAAAATGCAGATCATGTCACCTAAACCTGATAAATGACATTGAAGCAGTCAACAGAACTGTCGACAAGGGTAAGGTGGTTCACACAGCCAGTGTTGATCCTGCCACAGCTTACAACACCACCCCACACTCTGGAAATATAGATAAACCCACTTAACTAGGTATACATTGCTATGTCACAAGATGGGTTGCCAACAGGCTTACTGACAGAAGACACACTGTGAAAGTAGCAGACTCCAAGTGTGACTTTGGACCAGTGATGAGTGCAGTACCACAAGGTCCAGTCCTGTGTCTTGTACTGTTTAGTATCTACTTCCCTGAAATAAACTTTAAAATGGAAGGTCTGTGGCTACAGAGGTTAACAGAGGACTGCAAACTAGGAGCCATAATTGTAAACACTAAAGATGTGGACATCCTACAAAAGGGCCTCACCGAGACAGATGGCTGTTGTCAAAGCCATGGGCACTAGCTCAATGGCAAAAGGTGCATTGTCATCCTCTTTGTTAAAACCTCTGTAGCCAAGAACTACAACATAGGTGGTAATATACTTAACACTGACAGTGTGACAAGGGACCTTGGGTCACAGGTGCACACTGGACACAAGTGTGATAATCACATCCCCACAGTAGTCAGGAAACCCTGCTATGTGGCACACCACATCACAAAATGTGTCTCATGCAGGATAGAAGAGGACATCGTTCCCCACTACTCATCACTCACTAGAACTATAATAGAGTACAATGCCACTTTTGCTATGTACCTCACAAGACAACTACAACAACTGTGAAGCCTGCAGCAATACCTCACAAAGAGCATTAGTGGCCAGAAATACATGCCATACACAGACCATCTCAAAATGCTACATCTATACTCCCTTGCATATCACGTGCTCAGATGTGTTAACTGCCTAACATACAAAGCTATGTCAAATGCACAGCTGTTGGACATGCTCCACGTAAAACACTCACAATCCCACTGACTTTCGGACCCAAAAGCACGAGTGAAATACAAAAGGAAGGGGTGTACCCATTTACTGCATGGATACCCACACCTTCAGGTTAGGGGCATAGCATGAGGGCTTGGAGATCATGCAAGTGCAGCTAACACTGGGCAAAGCTGCTCATCAGATTGTAGCCTGCTACAGATCACCTAACTTGTCACAGGAACCTCACTCAGTATTCCTGAGGACAGTGGAAAATATAGAGGTCCTATCAAACACCAGTATATGAGGTGATTACAGCTACCCAAACAGTGAGCAGGAGAATTACTTGTGTACAACGTCCTTTGCCCAAAGTTTCCTACAGTTTAAAAGCTCTAACATCTTGGAACAGCTGGTCACCATGCCCACTAGAGGTGACACCATACTGGACATGATCATCATCAACATGGGGTACCAGTGTTCCACAACAGAGATAAAGCCCTCGCTGGTAATATCAGATCATAAAGTAATCACACTGGACATCCACATCCCGCCCCCTCACACAGTCAATGAAACCACTGTGAAGACATTTTCAAAAGCAAACTGCACAGGTCCCAAGACAAAAGTGGAAAGTTCAAAAGACCTATTGCTGTAGGATAATGGTATACAATCTGCCGAATCAGTTACAAGTGAATCCTATGAGCATCTACAGGGATGCATGGATCGAGACATCACAAATAAAACCAAGATGCACTTCTCCAAAAATAAGAAAACAATCTGGTGGTCATTGCCCATAAATAAGCTAGACAACAGAAGGAGGAAACTAACACCTGATAGAGCCAACTTCACTAAAGGAAAGGCATCACTGATCATTATAAGGAAGAAGCAATGATCGCTCATAAAATAATTCAAGGACACTTTCAAAAGACAAATTGCCAAGGACTGTAAGAATGATAACCACAAAGCCTGCGGTAGCTATACCACACATGTAGGTGTCAACATCCAAATATGCTGTCAGCTACTGACAAATGGCAAGGAATACACTGAACCAACTTTCATTGCCCACATCCTGGGGGACAAGTTCAGTGCAAATTTTCCACCATCACCCCCAAAAGGGCCTGTGTCCATCACCGAAGGATGCAGACCCCCAGACATCATGGACATGCAGGTAAGGACAGGCCTCTCCAAAGCCAAGAACACAGCATCAATGGGACTGGATGGTGTCCCAGGCTGTGTCATACACTAGGCCCAAAAGGAAACACACCCTCACCTACATTCACTGGCCAGACTCAACCATACCACAGGGTATGTACCCAAAGAATGGCATACACCAACACTCATCCAGCCCCACAAAGGGGGTGCCACAACAGTACCTGGAAACCATTGCCCTATACATCCACTCAACCTGTTCTACAAAGCTATTGAGCAAATTGTCATGGAACCCATAAACAGTGACATTGGGGACATCCAGACACTGGACTCTACACAACCCCACCTTGTTAAAGACAGACCCTGCCTCCTAAACATAGTTGACTTACTACAAACAGTTACCAAGGGCATAGATGGAGGTGAAAGTAGTCCACACAGCCCACCTGGACCTCACTAAGGACATTTTATACCATTCCCCACTCTGTCATCACAGACACACTTACCAGCCTGAACATCAACAGCTATGTCACACGATGTGTGGCCAAGTGGCTCACAGATCAAACACACATGTTCAGAGTTGCGGGTGTCATGTCTGACTCTAAGCCAGTCACAAATGGCATCCCAGAGGTCCTGGCCCTGGGACTCCACCTGTTCAGTAGACACTGCTCAGTGGTACAGGCAAGCATGGGAGGAGTATGGCTGAACAGGTTTGCAGATGACTGCTAACTGTGGTCCATAATCGACTCTATGAATGACACACACATCCTCCAGAAGGGGCTGACAGAGACAGATACCTGGTGTCAAAACAATGCCCCAAGAAGAATGGCAAATAATGCATAGTCATCCCCTTTGGCTAAAACAAAGTGCAAACAAATTACCACATAGGTGGTACTCCAGTATGTATGGAGAAAGTCATGAAGGCACTGAGGACACAGTTAGATTGTACACTCTTCTTTGATGATCACATGGCCAAAGTGTTTAGACATTCCTTCTATGTAGCCCACCCAATGTCACCTAATGTAAACCACTTTGTGTAGTCTGATGTTGTCGCCAACTTACAAATATACCTGTGGAAAAAAATCTCACAATAATGTGTATAGCGCATTGTGTAAATGTGTACTCCTGTAGTATCATAGACCAGTTAAGTAGGGGGTTGAATCCTGTACTTGACAAATGTGTGCCTGTGTGTGATCTCCTTGGATAGGAGCAACCTTTTTGGAGAGTACTCATACACCTCAAAAGTGGTGTACTAATCTTTGTCACGTCTGATGATGTCACCATCCTTCAAATATACCTGTGGAAAAATGAACTCACAGTCATGTGTATAGCGTATCATGTTAATGCGTACTCCTGTAATATCATAAACCAGTTAGGTAGGGGTTTGAATCCTACACTTGGCAAGTGTATCTGCCTGTGTGTGATCTCCTTGGAGAGTACTCATACACCTTAAAAGTGGTATACTAATCTTTGTCAGATCTGATGATGTCACCATCCTTCAAATATACCTCTGGAAAAGAGAGCTCACAATAATGTGTATAGCCTGTTGTGTAAATGCGTATTCCTGTAGTATCATAAACCAGATAGGTAGGGGCTTGAATCTTGCACTTGACAAGTGTGTGATCTCCCTGGAGAAAAACAACCTTTTGGGAGAGTGCTCATACACCTTAAAAGTGGTATACTAATCTTTGTCAGGGCTGATGATGTCACCATCCTTCAAATATACCTGTGGAAAAGGGAATTCACACTGATGTGTGTAGCATGCCATGTAAATGCATACTCCTGTAGTATCATAAACCAGTTAAGTAGGGGTTTGAATCCTGCACTTGACAAGCGTGTGTCATCTCCTTGGAGAGGAGTGACCTTTTTGGAGAGTGCTCATACACCTTAAGTGGTATACTAATTTTTGTCAGGTCTGATGATGTCACCATCCTTCAAATATACCTGTGGAAATAAAAGATCACAATGATTTGTATAGCGCGTCATGTAAATGTGTACCCCTGTGTTGTCATCAACCAGTTAGGTAGGGGTTTGAATCCTGCACATGACACCTGTGTGTGTTTGTGTTTAATAACCTTGGAGAGGAGAAACCTTTTTGTAGAGTAGTAGAACATCTTACAAGTGGTATACTTATCTTTGTCAGGTCTGATGATGTCACCATCATACAAATATACCTGTGGAAAAGAAACATCCCAGGAATGTGTATAGCACGCCGTGTTAATGCGTGCTGCTCTAGTATCGCAAAGTAGTTAGGTAGGAGTTTGGATCCTGCAATTGGTGAGTGTGTGTGGCACTGTTGATCAATGTGTAGTGGATTTCACTTTTACTACTGTATGACATGTCAGTATGCATTGCACATGTGAGGTAGCTGTGTGGCAAATACATATACGTACATGTTAACTAAATTATTGCATGTGTGTGAACCCTGCTTTCTCAAAGGACACAACTGTCATCTTTGCCAGACTGTGCTGCTGCTTCACAGACCTTAGGTCACATATGTATGCTTGTGACAAGGCCAGCCACTGCAGTGATCCCTGGTCTAGGTCATCTGTGTCACACACACACTCATTACGGTTACTATTGAATTGTGTGAGTGAGGGTTTATGGCCGATGTATATGTTAGACCAGTTCTAACGCAGCAAAGTCTGTCAATGATGACTATTCATTATAGGTGTACAACAACCTTTGTGGATATGCATGCAAACCCCTTATCGCTTATGTGATCCACCAAGGTATTTCAAAATACCTTAGGAAATGTGATTATCAAAGGAGAGATGACGTAACACTTGGTTGCATGCACACATCAGTACCTGTTCATCATGTTGGTGGCTACTATCTATGTAGTACTGTGGGGATACTATGTTCCGTAAAGGTGGCTGACTATGCTTAGTTTGGATAATATCTTTACAGCATGGGTTTGGCAATAGTTATCTGTCTGTATGATACCCTTGTGGAGGATGTGTGTGTCATCTGGAGAATGCATTATAGGCCACAGTATGCATTACCAGATGTGGACAGACATATCCCTACTGTGATTGATTGTACCTAAGAGAGCTATATGCCAAACAGGAGTGGTCTCAGTAATGGATGCAGGTGAATACCACTGGTTACTGGCATGGTATAGTACCTGAAGCATGCAAATTTTGCTGTGTGTCAGTCGTGAAGACATCATGTAACAATTGGTTATGGTCAGGCTGTTGAAGTTATGTATACTACCAGAATGCAGAACAATGACAGATAGTAACAGTATCACCCACAGCACAGTGTCAAACCATGTCACACACACATGTGTAGTCAGGTTCAAAAATGTGTGTAGTACAATGCATACTGGCCACCAATAGAAACTATGTAGTGTTACTGTGTAATTCAGGGAATGTCACCCTGCCCATATGTCCACTATGCATGCACATGCAGACAGTGCACCTCCACCACGTTCACAGATGTACACCTGCAAATCTGTGCTACACACATCCCACGCATACTGTCCACTCTCTAACACATGCTGACAATACTAAACACATCAGCCAATTGGTACGTGGGTGGGCAATACACTATTTTAACTAACACTGATGTACACAATACTACAATGACAATCATAGCTTTACTGCATCATGCCTGCTCAGCTACACCTTCAAGCATATCATTACACTCTACTGCTGACAACATGGTAAAATTGCTGTACTGCTATAAAGTCACCCTGTGCATCAGCACCATGGTAGCCTGTTCCTGCATCAATGTTACAGATGACAGAAGGTGGCACAGGTTTCATCATATGCACAGGGTGTGTTGTAGTTTTGCCAGAGGCCTACAGTGAGCCATCCAATCGACATGTATGTGTGTGTGTGTGTGTGTGTGTGTGTGTGTGTGTGTGTGTGTGTGTGTGTGTGTGTGTGAGGGGCAAGAGTACTGCTATGGGCCAATGTTGATGTAATGTGTGTGGGTATGTGTTAGCCCTAGGTGTCTGTTTCCTGTATGTCTGCATGCACACAGTTCCATCATGTGGCTGCCATATACGGGTATTTGTGGGACAGCCACAGACTGTACCTGCCAGGCTTTACAGATCACAGTCTCTGGCCACGGATACGGTACTTGTGCCTGGCAGGGGTGCTACTGACACTATCAGGTACCAAGCCAGACTGGGTACTATCTCCAGAGGTAGATGGATGTACACCGTACCCATGACCCTGCTGGGACTGTCCAGAGCCATGTGCACGTGGTCTTTTAGGATGTTCTATCGACAGCCCACTCCCAACATTGCTGGGGCTGGTACTGGCATTACGGGAATGGCTGTGACTTGTGGGATGTCCGTGGCGACGGCCAGCTGCTGATGTTGCTGGCATACGTCCATGTCAACAACTCAACCATCCCGCACTGTCCTGACACATGGACATGACATTGCGGAGGACATCTAATGTCTCTCCCCAACGTCTATCTGTGACCTCAGTGTAATGACGGATGGCACCTGCTAGGTCACGGATACTGTCAATTATGGCGGTATGTGCCCTCTGTGCCCTTAGTCCCTGTCTGGTGTACCGTTCCATATGTGCCTGTGCCTCCATGACAGCCTAGAATATGCGTGACCTTGTCAGACCTGTGGCATGTCTGCCAGTGGCATGATGAACAGCAGTTCTCCGGCGAGAACCCCTGGACATCTGCCTATGTGGTACCCTTCCAGACATCTGGGCATGGCTGCTGTGTTGGGATGCATGTGCCATGGACACTACACTGTCCTAGCCAATGCTGAATGTATGCTGTCCCTCAGCTAAGGGCGTTGGTGATGCATGTATTGGCTGTATGACTGTGTGAATGGATGGGGTGGACACTTGTGTACTGTTGATTGGCAGCCCAACGACAGGCATGCCTGTCCCTCAACAAACCTATCATCATCATCACTATTTTGCTCAGTGACATTGGTTTCCCCACTGCATTGAACCAGCCCAGGTCAGCACCCGTGAGAGGAAGACAGGAAACACACTTTATGACCTGTACATGATGTCGGCACACATGAACACATGCACACATGCACATATGCACACATGCACACATGCACACATGAACATATGCACACATGCACACATGCACACAGATGCACTCCTCACTAAAACACACACACACACACACACACACACACACACACACACACACACACACACACACCACCAGCAATCCAGAACATATTCAATAGCGGGTGATGGTGGGGCACAGTATCACAAGGCAAACAGTTATATCACACGTGTCAGCATGCAGGACGTGTGTTGCTTAACAGCATGCAGTGCGAGTGTAGACAGCCCTTGCTAATAACAGTATACATGGCTTTGATGCATGTGTGTTATTGTTCAGTGATCGGCCTCACCCTGGAATGCAATGTGTACATGCACACAACTTTGCTGTGCAAGTCTTAAAAGCTCTGCAATGTCTTGTACACCATCACTCACAGGTATACATACCATGGCTGGATGTGTATCTGTGTGTCACATAGATATCCATTTCTGATCAGTGCATCTGTGTCTTTAGCAGATGATTGTGGACACAGGTTTAGCACATGCATGCTATGTATACACACAGGATGAGTGGTGCATGTATACCTGATGGAATACCATTGCTCAACATAGCCATTGTACAGTGGTTATGGTGAGTGTAGGACATATTGTGGACATGCCAGTGCCAGCCATGACATGGCATGCTGCAACACAACTGCAACGTTAAACTTCACACATACACAGTGTGTGTCATGTGACCTATACACTCAATAGCATTACATGACATATATGTGTCACTTTGTACAAATGGTGATT
Source organism: Protopterus annectens (assembly GCF_019279795.1). Lineage (NCBI taxonomy): Eukaryota > Metazoa > Chordata > Ceratodontiformes > Protopteridae > Protopterus > Protopterus annectens. The sequence goes on along the minus strand of NC_056736.1, from coordinate 430,489,624 downwards.
GCTATGCATAATGCGTATTGGTGCATATGTTTGCACATACACATTGAGGTGCTTAGCAGTTAATGCTATGTGTGGTACTGTGGTCACTGTAACTGGATGGGGTGTAGTACCATGAGCCATCATCATGCAGCATCAAGTGGTCACTCAAGGCTACTAATGTATGCCAGACCGGCACATAACAGGCTGTACTGGAATTGCAGTACCATGGCTACATTCACCATTTCACAGCCACTTGTTATATGCATTTGTAAGGTGCCCAATAGGGAGTATTGCCTAACATGAATGTGTTGCGTGTTGGAGAGTGTCGCACTGCCCCATGATAGGCCTCTACCCCTCAGGTATATTATGTGTGCTGTGTGGATGACATTTGGGATACTGGAGTGTGATCTTACAGCATGTGTCTGAATATGCCATGTGTAGCATATTAACATGTACTACATGTGACGGAGTTGTGTATGTCGTGTGCATGTGTATCGACTGTCGATCCAATGTCCACTATAGTGTAGCCACAATTGTTTGGGATGCTCTGTGTATTGCATGTGTTTGAGGCAGCCACTCACTTTACTGAGATGTGCATAGTCTGACAGCAAACATGCACAGCATGCATTATGCGTAGGTGTGTTACATGTGTACATAGCCTACACCTCACCTATGACATGCACATTTTATTAGCAATATTAACTGTAGAGCACACTCACCAGCATGGGTCTGCTGCCTTGCTGTCACACCAGAGGAGCCTACAAGGATATGAAACAGTTTGTCAGTGGCAACAACTGTGGCATTGCTGCTGTGGCTTTGCAATCTTACAGTAGCACAATGGTTGACTGTCACAGGCCTACAAATCATGTTCCAAATTATCAGTATTGAACAAGACCAGGCTCCACATCTTCTAACTACACAGTACACATCTCACATATGCATAACCTAACAATAGAAGTAACAGTAGTCTTCAGATATGGCAACTTACCTGCACGCTCCATGTGAACTTGCTGGGGGGCTCCGGCCTCCATAATGATGCATGTGTGCTGTTGTTGTTGTTGGCCAGGAGCCCCCAGGCTTAGGACCAGCTCCTCCACTCTGGTGAGGGGGGGATGGGTGGCAACCCCACCACCTGTGGCAAGATGTTGCCTACGGAAATCAGATGCACGCTGCCAGACATGTCTAAGTAAATCACTGCAGTGATGTCGTACCTGCTCATAAGTCCAGTTATGCATGCCTATGTCATTTATCCTATGGACAACATCTTGCCAGAGTGCAGTCCACTCATGCTGGTCCTGGCTGGTTCTTGAAAACAGCAGGTTGTACTGTTCGATGAGACTGTTGGTAAGTATCTCATCCTCTGCATGGCTGTATGCAGGATTGCAATGGTGGGATATGGCCCTGGAAGACAAGAAAACAATATGTGTGAGCAAGTCATGTGGCACACTTAACATTCTACAGTACAGATATCACTGAACTGCCATATATAGCAAACTATTGTCTGTCAGAGGATACACACTTTCAATACCACATATCAGTGCTCAACCCACAACTGACTGACACTGTCTGACACGCTCTATATATTAAAACATTTTCTGCACAGCAACAAACATAAACCACTATGTAAGACTATGCAACAGTACATGGCACACTGTATGTGACACAATGCACCACCTAGCTACAGTAGGTATATATCCAGCTAATGCATGACGACATGTGTAATCCATTGCAATGATTGTAAAGTCCAGTTACAGTATTACCAGTATACCACACTAGTTGTTGATGGAAAACCCCTGCCTACAATATGTGCACAATTGTGAATATAGGAGGCATACTGCTGTACTAGACTATACATGTTGCTAGATACAAACTTATATCCTGTAACACACATATGACCGGGGCATGTTACAGGCATACCCACACACACATCAGACATACATACAGGACACAGAGGTATGGCAACCAAGATGAGCTTTACGTGTGTACTATACAGTACTGTACCATACAGTACTGTGTGTCAGTACTTACAAACCCTTATGCCTGCGGTATGTAATCTGTGAGGACTACAGGGAACACACAGAACAGTGTTTCCAAGCAATGTGGACATACACCATACTGTGCTGTTTAGGCCTACAGCTTCAGGTAGTACTACAGTTCATACAGGGGTTTGGTTCACCACCAGTACCATAGCATACATGTACTGCTTTATCCTCCAATGGCACACCCCGGTTAAAACAAAGGGACTACATCAGACCATATGCCATACTGCTTTTTCCAGCTAGCAATAGCATACACATCTTTTGCTGGGATCAGAGCTAGAACACATAATACCACGACAGAAACAATTTCCCACTAAGCTATCCCACATATACACAACTGTGACACATTCACCAACACATTCACCATCACACTCAGTCAACCTCACATAGCAAGTATTGCAAAAAGTACATGTGGATGTGCATTGCTTCATAGGTAGGTTATAGGCTATTGGCCCTAGGGCCTATAGAAGCCTAGCCAGACGGTACCCTGGCCTTTGACACACAAGTAATTTAGTTCCATTTGTCCCTTTCAAGCAGAGCCACAGAGGTGATTCCCAGGGTGTAATTCCTATCTCACATCCAATCATCAAGACTATTCATGACGGGTGCTACTGATGAGCTTTGTTTGCTATTGCTAGGTAGTTTGTTACACAGTATGGGATGTCTCTGAGATAGGAATCTATCCCTCTAGCATGTTCTGTCTATTGTGGTGAAAAGGTTTAGGTCCCTAGAGCGTGTAGCTCGTAGGGATAGTGATCTGTCCACTCGGAGCATGTACAAATGCTCTGGGTTTGACATAGCTTTGTATATTAGGCAGGGGTCACCTCTGGGTTGCCGGGATGCAACACAGTGTAGCTGTGGTTTGGTGAGATGGTACGCATAGGGCACCTGTTTGAGGACAGTATTACTCTTTGTGAGATATGTCTGTGGCCTTTCCAGTTGCTGTAGATGTCTTGTGAGGTACATACCAGAAGGGGCATTGTACTCTATAATGGGTTTTGTGATTGATGAGTAGAGGGGAACACTGACCTCTTTTTCCCCTGATGACACAGCTTTTGTGATGAGGTGTGCCATGTAGACAGATTACATGAGTAGTTTGGCACTGTGATTATCAAGGGTGAGACTACTGTCCACCTGTGTCCCATGGTCTCTTATCACACTGTCGGTGTTAAGTTGACTATCACCTATGTGGTAGTTCATGGGTACAGACTTTTTAGCAAAAGGGATGCGAATGTATTTCAGACATTGAGCTTGAGGCCATGGCTTTGTCACCAGACATCTGTTGCAGTAAATGTGACTCTGTCTCTCTCTGCCTCTATATATATATATATATATATATATATATATATATATATATATATATATATACACATACACATACATATAAACATCCATTGGTGTACATATAGATATACATATAGGCACATATACAGTCCATCTTTCATGGTGGGAATATCAATTATGCGAGGTATAGGAGGTATACAGTTATGTAATGATATTGCACAGTCTTGTGCGAAATGCATTGAAGGTGTTCTCAGCCCATGTGGCTTTAGCAGGCCTCACTGGCTGTGACACTGCAAACCTGACAAATCACACACACAGCGTTTAACCACCACATGTCATATACCAGCAAACAGCCATTGTCCACACTACTGTGCAGAACACAGATGACATGGTTCAGATGTTTGACATTTAATGCTGAGCTACATATATCACAGTTATGTCCCACTGCACACAGCTACACACTGATTTGTCCATGGCAGTAGTTATGCAGGGCATCTGTGCATAGATACGTACTGCTGCCACATATTGATGTTTCAAAGTATGTAAAGTAGTCTTCAAATACATCTACTACATGCCAGTAAATACATATCTGTTACATACCTTTCCTTTGTATGTGTTGGTAGTTTTCACTTTGCTGTATCTTTGTGTTTATTTTAGATTTTTATTTTATGTATTTATTTTTTTTCCCACTGGTGTGGGTGGGGGTGTGCAGCTCTCTCTCTCTCTCTCTCTCTCTCTCTGTCTCTGTCTCTGTCTGTGTCTCTCTCTCTCTCTCTCAGCGGCTGCAATAGGATGACTGCATGTGTGACCAGCAGGTACAGCCTGCTTTTGTAGGTATCTGCACATGTGCATGTGATGGCCTCTGCACCAAATGGTGGCCACCATTTGGTAATTGCATGCAGCCTGCTGTGTGGTAATTGCAGCACTCACTGTCATAGCAACCCAATGCTATAAATTGCTATGTCAGGTAGGTGTAGCCCTTTCAGCTTTGCAAAGTGGGGCCCATTCTTGTTTGCTGTGGACACCATTGTGTAAGTCAGAAGGTTGGTATACTTCTTATATGTGAAGCTAGGGGTGTAGCCAGAGATTTAAACGTGAATGTTGCCACTTCCACTACACATTTGTCAGTGTAGATCTGTAATCACCCCTACAAATACTAACGCAAGATACATGGCTCTATGTAGTTTCTCTTCTACTTATACAATTAACTGCCATACAAAAGTAAGTATTGAGATGTATTCATTTGGCACATAAATTGTTTGTGAACTGCTATACTGTGAATATTAATTTACCCATTTTTGAACAGTTTCTGCTTTTTTAGTGTTGACATTAGCACAGGCTGCTCAAGATAACTGGACAATTTTCAGTACTGAGTATGCCTTCCTACATCCTTGGTAGACCCTGAACACATAGGTTTATTGTACATTTGGGTAGGGGTGCAGAAGGACAGAGAGCATTATGTATTAATGTGTGAACTTTATCTTGCTGGACTTAAAAGATTGCTGTGTACCTGTTAGTTTACCAAGGCAAGTAGTCTGTATGCGTAGCTCCCAAATGTGAACCTATCCAGATGGTAGCCAGAGGTTAGCCTGTTATTCTTTGCCTGTGCACCACACCGGTCTTTTCTGCACTGGAACAATGGCATTGTCACAGTTGGTTGCTACCAGTACATGGCTACATCCCTTGGTATTTCACTGTTGTACTCCTACATAAGGGTATGCTTCTGGAACTCCTTCCAAAGCTATTTGCACAGTGTGTAACAGCAGAATAGCTGATATGCCTGTGTGTTTCTGTCTCTGCCAGGCCTCTCAAACACTCAGGTACATATTTGAACAGACTCAGGGAAAAGTAGGTAGAAGTGAGGTACACCTTTACAATATTAGAGACATTAAGTTGGGACTTTGAGAGAAACAGAGCATATGGAGTAATACACATTCCTGAAGTACAAGCGGTGCCCAACTCTTACTTATTATCATTATTCATTAAGTGTAATTCACCACCTTTCTGCCCAACGTGTCCAACTCTTACTTATTATCATTATTCATTGTGTAATTCACCACCTTTCTGCCCAACATGTCCAACTCTTACTTATTATCATTATTCATTAGGTGTAATTCACCACCTTTCTGCCCAACGTGTCCAACTCTTACTTATTATCATTATTCATTAAGTGTAATTCACCACCTTTCTGCCCAACGTGTCCAACTCTTACTTATTATCATTATTCATTAAGTGTAATTCACCACCTTTCTGCCCAACGTGTCCAACTCTTACTTATTATCATTATTCATTAAGTGTAATTCACCACCTTTCTGCCCAACGTGTCCAACTCTTACTTATTATCATTATTCATTAAGTTGTAATTCACCACTTTTCTGCCTAACGTCAGTAGCTGTCAGAGGGATTCAGAGTGACACAGCTAAAACCTGTCTCAAAATCAGGGACATGCCTGAAATGTAGTCACAGTTGGGAAGTATGACTTCTGCCATAATCAGATATGCTAGTGTTTGTCCTACTATGATACTGTGTGGGGGTTGTAAAGTGCTGCTGTAACATTATTTCCTGCTAGAATGGCTGGTTCTCTTTTCACAGTCATGTAATGCAATTCCACAAAAACTGCTGATAAGGATACACAGAACAGGATTTGTGTTATGGCATTCCTATTTGTCCTTTACATTCACTCATTCTTGATGCATGATATATTGATTGCAGCACCAATTTGTTGTATGTTTGCCATGGCTCAGTGGTACTTCATGCAGTTTAGTGTGTACAATGTCCGGGGTTCAAGAATGACAGAGGTATTTTATTTTGCTACTTAGCAGAACAAGGGCCCTGACATACAGAGTGACTAAGGCACTTTTAAGCAGTTGTAAGCGGGTTTGCGCGTGTTTGTGTGAAGCTTAGCAATGCTTAGCTAAGTGCACACAACACACACTCACGCAAACCCGCTAACTACTGCTCAAAAGTGCTTACTCCCGCTAACCCCCGTGCTCATTTCTTTGAAAGAAAAGAAAATGGGGAGATAGGAAAGTGGTGAGAAATGGGCACAAAGAGGGAAATACAGTAGGGAAAATAGCTCGGGATGTGCAGGACTGTTGTAGGGAAGGTCCATAGCTGCCCATTTCTTTAACAGCAACAGCTGTGCATATACTAATAATATGGATGGAAATTTTAAACCTTCCACCCCTGAGAGAGGGGTGAGGACAACGGAATATGTTGTACTGCCAATTAAATTTCAGTTTATGTGTCCAGCGGTCAGGTGTGCAAAATGGCCAGCTATGTATGGGGCATAATTTTTTTGTGGAAGCAGATTGCCCATTTCTTTTTTTCAGGTGAGAGTGGAATGTGGGGTAGGGGAAGTAGGTATATTTGGGGAGGTAGGTTGGGGAGGTAAACAGACAAGAAAGACAAACAAGATGCATACAGGGGCAGAATATGACACATGGGGTGGGTGAATACCACTGACGGGGAAGGGTGTTTGGAAATCGTAAGCCCATGAGCCCTCAGATGGCAACAGTGGAACTGAAATCCCCACCCATGGGCAGTCACCACTGCACCTTCACAGCCTGGAGGGTGGCTGTGCTGGGGGCTGCATAGGAGGGGCAGGCTCACCTGTGAGTCGTGCCACTCTTGCCTCGAGCTGGCATAGAGGATCAGCGAATGAACGCTCGATCTCCCTACACACCACAGCCTAGACTGTTCAGAGGGTGATACGTGGCCCTCCTCTGGCCACGCTTGCACGGGGGGGACGAGCCCCATCCCCTGCAGCTCTTCCACCCGAAAGTGGCACAGGACCAATGCAGGAGGAGGTCCTGGGCTGGGCATCGGACCTGCTGGTGCCAGGTGCCATCGCCAGCTGAGGTGGGACAGGTGGGTCCGCTGGGCCCGGCCTTCCCATATGTTCCATGTTTAGGAGGATTTAATGACAATATGCATTAGTAATAGCCAACAGCATTCCAATTTAGTTGTAACAGCATACAGTAGTATTCCCATTAATCCAACACACCAGAGTTCCAACAGTTGAACAACAAGCATAACACATGCATATATAGAACAACAGTGGACATTCCAACAGCATGCAGGATTGATTGGTGGCAACAGGCCACCAAGATTGTGGTATGTGAACAGGGCACATGCATCAAAGTAAATGCAGATATGTATAAACCAATAGGACATATGTCCGAACAAATGTTATGAGATTAGACATACCCATTGAGGTGTGGAATTGCATTGTTTAGGCACATACAGTAGGGCGTAAAAAGATATCTCCATTAACAACTTATATATACTTGTAGTTTACACTACATTCCTATTGATTGCAGTTATATATCCCCTACATGTATTATTACACTGGGCAATGCCTGTTAAATTGTAAAATGGGTTTTGCTGGTTCTTGATATACCTGACCTGTATCTGACATACAAACTGTCCTAGATGCAGATGTTACTGCTACATATTTATATATTTCATTTATATTTAAATATCTACATGTCTGCATGAGTTCAGGTGACATTATCAGGTATATGTTGACAGCCCCCTACATTTCTAGCAGCACACTGACATTTCTGGGGAACAGAATAACAAGCTACTCATGTGCCAGATTAACCTGTACATGCCGGCCATGAACCAACAGTTGAGGACTGTATATATGCTTAACAGCTACTGGCACTCCCTTCATCCACTTTATATGGGCCTACCCAAGTGTGGGTTGACTGCACTTACTACAACAGTACTATTTCTATAATGCAAGGGTACAACAACATATCGAAGAAAGTGACATGGACACACTCCAGGAATTATACCTTTATTAATTACATTACACACTTTTCTAGTGGCTCTCTCATTTATTTGTTTGATATATCAGTGCATGCAGAGGTCTTTTATTCAAGACATATTATACCTTTATTAATGGGTTACAACACCTTTTCATGCTGTCTCACTTATTTTATATAACAGTACATGCAGAGAAGTTATTCAACACTCATTATACCTTTATTAATGGGTTACAACACTCTTTTTCAGGCTCTCTCACTTATTTTATATGACAACACATGCAGAATAATTACTAACCTGCCTGGTGGTGCAGCCTTAGCAGCCTATCTGCATAGGCTTGCTGATTTGCAGCACGGACACCTGCAGCTGTGAAGTAAATGAAGGGATATTGAGACATACCTATCCATAACATGGACTACTATAGCAATTCTTACATACTTCATTCCATGGCTACATACTCAGTAGTGGGGCATTTTCCATTTGACGTGCCTCCTGTATCCACTGGTTCAGTCGGTCCTCCTTGCATCTCTTCAGGTCTGAGAAGTGATGTCTGACCAGCTCACCAGTCCAAGGGACGCCTGTGGCACTGGTGAAATCATGTGCTAGATGGTTCCAGGCTTCCGTTTTGTACTCAGTGCCCTGAAACTGGCCCTGCAGGAGTATTGCATCATGATGATGGACGAGGAGCCAAACCATTAATTTTGACTCCTCAATGCCCCACAGTTGCACTCAAAAACAAAAGCCCTCTCCAACACTGGCCATACTGTCTGCAGATGGGAGCTGCAACCAGTTATGGCAATTATTCCTGCCTATAGAGCTTATATATGCCACAATTCCTGCACTTATTTGTGATTGGCCAGTTTTGAAAATTCTCAGCTAAAAGCAAACCTGCTTAGAAATGGGTAAACTTCCATTGATATATATGAATGTGTTGGAAATGCATCAATATTTAAAGCTGTCATGGCTTAGTGGTTTAGTACTGTGAATATGGTACACAGTATCCAAGGTTCGAGGCTTGTCATTGCTTTTTATTTTACCACTGGCCAGACCGGCTAGGAGGCGTGGCTGTGTTTAGTAGACTTTGTTCAACTTTGCCCAACGTTGCTCTACATTGCTCTATGCTGCCCAACGTTGCCCAATGTTGCACTAGTTAGCGCAGAGCTGTGCACCGCGTTAACATTTTTTGTATGCGCTAGTTGGCGCAATGCGCAGCTCCGCACAAAACTATTCTGCTAGTTAAAGCAGTGCTAAGCTATGAGCAATTGTACTTAACTGTGCTTAGTACTAGTAAACTTTGCTTAGTAGTGCTTCACATTGCTTAAGATACGTTACTTATGCATTTATCAGTATACATGACCATTCCACCTTCTTAGATATGTATATATATATATATATATATATATATATATATATATATATATATAATATCGTTCACTAACACACAGGCCATTTCAATGCATTTTACTGAAATTTAAAAGGTAAATGTCAGGAATTATTTTTATGCACACGTTTCCTACAGAAAATAGGTAGTGGAGTGGTGGGACTCGAACCCTGAATGCCTCCTCTTTGTGCAAGGGCTCTACCACTCTGCTATTGCTATTTGGCTTAATTTGCATATAAATTGTTTATTATCCTCTTCGATGTCTACACTGCTAACTGTAGCTAAGCAATGGGCAAACCCACGCATACACGCGCAAATACGGGCAGCTATATCGGGAATAATAAAAAAAAAGGAAACCTTTACATTTTAAACTTGTAGAGGGATTTAGAATGTGTGGGAGTGTAGTGTTGTGTATGTGGACATTTGAGCATACTCGCTCATTTCTGTTAACATTTGCAGTTTAGGCACTTGCAGGGGCATGGATATTTGGACTGCTTGGCAGTCTGACATGCTCCCTGCACTCGTGCACGGTCCGTGTAAGTCTTAGAGTTGAGTCAGCGCTCCCCCATGAATATGCATGATGCAATGACATCATACCCTTACACTGCAGTGTCCGTGTAAGACTTAGTTAGTCTTACACGGAGGATTAGTGAATCCCGGCCTTAGTAAAACTATTCTTTTTAACATCATGTAAATGCTCAGTATACTTAACATTAAACTTTTTATTTTCCAAACATAAAATAGAGCGGTTAGTACACTTAGTCACATATAAAATAGTTTCAGTATTACAGTCTATATAGGTTTTAACAAAAACATTTTATATTTTAATTGAATAAAAAATCTATTACACTTACGTGGTACATGTATTACAGTTATAACACTGAACTGTGGCATTTATCCATACCCTAAAATGGTATTTGTGGCATCTAAATAGAATTGAGTTAGCAGATGGCATTTCCAAACTAAAAAGTATTTGTATATAATGACAATGAAGCTCTTGATCTTTGTTCATGGGAAGTCTGCCTGGGCAAAATGCATAGAACTATTTCAAAAAGGGCTGTAAAGAAAAACTTTACCTATAAAAAGAAAAAAATCCAACTTACTAGCAATTTGTTGCAGTCATGCATCAGAATTAATCAAGTATTTCACAGCATTAAAAGCATAAAGAGTGCAAATAAAGATTAGTACTATGAACCATTACAGAAGAGACATTATGATACTACAATATAATGGTACTTTCAGCATACAGGTGGCATAGCTACTTTTCAAATATTATAAAGGTATTGGTACTCGTTGAATTGTGTTACATTTTTAGGATTCATTAAAAAAAGTAAATATGATCTCAACATGTAGCATATATAAGGGAAAGTGCATGGCTGATATCCAGTTAGCCTGAGCTGCTTATTAGGCAATTTCATCTGTAAGGTTATGAAAAGGATCATTATGGAATTAATGAATAAGGATGAAGGTAATCTACAGAGCCTTGACCCAAGCCATTTCAGATTGGACAAGGATAGATCCTGTTTTCTTAACCTGGTTGACTTCTTAAAAGAAAATTACTGTAGCAATGGATTAGGGTAAATCAGTACACTCCAGATATCTAAAACTCCCAAAGGTGTTCAATGCCATACCATGCTTTAGTGTTATAGTTAAACTCCCCACACTAAACATAAATCCATGTAAAACTTGTTGGATTGCATACTGGATCACAAGCAGAACTCAGGTACTAAATTTACCTCCTCCGAAAGACCAATCAATTGCGGTGTACCTTAGTGTTCAGGCCTTGTGCTACTCCTATTTAGTGTTTAGTGCTTGGAGGTCAAGTATAATGATAGGGGTTTGCAGATGACCAAGTTTGCAGATTACTGCAACCTTGGTGCCATCATGAGCTCCTAAAGGGCACCATGAGTCTCCAAGAGGGTGTGTCCCAAACAAGTAGCTGGTGTCAAAGCCAGTGAGTAAATCTAAATGCTAAGAAATGTATAATCATTTCCTTTGGCATGACTCCCCTTCTAATTAGTACATTGACAGTGCACCAAACATGTGATGCTATAGTCAGGGATCTGGGAATGTCTGTTGACAATGAACTGTGCTTTGATTACCCTGTAAGCATTATTGTAAGGAAATTGTTTTTTTATTGCACATTTTATATCTAAAGGCATGGCATATAGTTCCAGAGATGTAATCATTCCATTGTACTTAGCACACATTAGAATGATTGCCAAGTATTTATATAATAGTCTAAACACGTCTCACAACAGCAATGATCACAATGTTTCCTCACAGAGAAAAACAAGGGCCTGAATCTTTAAAACTATGCAGACCATCTCAAACATCATCTCTCTCTTCTTGGTATCATATAAGCTAGCAAGAGGTGACCTCAACCTGTACAAAGAGCTGTAACAGTCCCTATCCTGCTAAACCTAGTACACAGTTACAAGTCCAAAGGCAGCATAAATACTCACTAAAGGGATCTCAATCTCTTCTGCAACATAAACTGGCCATGTTAGAGGGATAGGTATGTATCACAGCGGAATCTGCTTCTATGGAACCACCTTCCAAATAACATAAAGCAAAGTACTTCTGTTACTCTATTCAAATATAATTTAGATGAATGGGTGGATGACTACAAATTCACCCCATTTTAACTAACACCCTTGTCCCTCCTGAATAGGGATGACAAGTAAATGGCCCAACATACCATTGCTCTATCTTTCTAAGGGTTATTTGTACATAAAATATAAGACCTGAGCCATACCATTGGAATGTAACACTAAGCTTCCTAACTTTCTCATTGCTCAATAGCCTAGGATATACCCATGCACCTGTGAACCTATTAGTTATAGCAGAGGTGGGGAATCTATGCAGCAGACTCATTGTTATAGGTTATGTTTGACCCACACTCACAACTCAAAAACATTTCAAATATTGTTCAACATCTTCCTTAAAAGACACCTTGATGTCAGTTACCTAAAACCAAAGGCTATTCTTTTCCAAACCTTAGACTCTACATCACTCTCCATTAAGTTCTTCTTATCTATTTTACAACTAATATTCCAAAAACAACTTTTGGCTAAATGTTCATCAATAAAAGAAAATAAAAATCCTTAATTGTCTAACCTTCCTTGTTATGTACGCAGTCAAAATTCAAACTACCAAGAACATGATAAAATGCTATATCACTATTTGTTATAGTTGTTGCGATATTAGACACATCCACATAGTCTAGAAAGTTATAATGATTTAAATGAACCTTTTCAGTTCAAAGAGGAGAAAGCAAATATACCACCAGTTTAAAATGCAGCATATAACAATGAGATAATCAATGAAAATCTGAGCCGGTAAGTTAAAACTTGCATAAAAAAATTAAGATAAAGACTTACCTGAAGATACAATAAACTCTGTGTAGGCTTAGAACAAAGCTGACATGGAGTTGACATATTTGCATGATGAGCAGCAGTCCTAATTGCACATGCATGCTATGCATTGTACTTACATGGATACAAGTGAGGTTTCATAGCCAGCAATAGTGCTGCCAGCTAGGAAACAGTGTAAAGCAGCACAGACACATTTAGACATGCACACAAGTTTACCTATGGGCAGACTTGTTCTGCTAGGTTATGAGGACAGCCACAATGACCACCAGAGCTAAATTAAGGTGATGACTGCAGTGCTAACACATTACAGAAAAGTGTACTCATTGTAATGTACAGTACAATATGTTTTGGCGTACTGAAATAAAGGTTTTGTGGTGATCATCAGTAGTACACAGACTACATTATAAATACATTAGTGTAGGGAAGTGCATGTATTGAAAAGGGTCATGGACATGAATGGTAGGAATGAAGAAATGGGAACAGGACAAGTGAAACATGGTAATGTACACTATATGAGGACATGTGAATGTACATACACCCCAAACACTGCACAGTTTTACCATGAACAGTAATCATATATGTGCATAATACAGTATGTACTGCTATTTACTCCTCCCCTGTGTAAGTATATTCATATTATCACACAGTTACTGTATATTATTTTACTGTCACACAAGGTCACATACCGATGTATTTGATTGGTAATGATATAAACACCCTGACATGATCACTGCAGATGACATTTAGCAAGGACAGTATATTCTACAGGAGTATGTGCATATTGTGAAAATGTGCAAAATAAGTTGCTTGAATATGAATGTAATGTCAGCATAGGTCTCAACCATTTGGGACACATAGCAACAGGCTCATGGACAACAGTAGACAGACGCACACACAATCATGGACAATATCTGAATAATACCACTAATAATCTGTGACACTGGCATAAAATATGTGATTGTGAGTTATTATACATGTTCTGGATTAAAACACTTGTACAACTGTAATGATTTGTCAGTAATCTATAATGGGAATCAAGCACAGCTTCCTCAAAAATTACCACATTTGGCAGGTATTAAGAGGGACACTGTTACATCTGTGGTTTAAGTTACGAGCAATCCTGGCTAGCTGGGAGATTTGCATGACAAATATATGCCACAGTTCACATTTGCAAGAATGTAATCCATTCCATCAATATTGTCAATGAGCTGTGAATTTACTTGGTGCATCACAGAAATATGTATCACACATGCATCTTGTAGAACACCTTGAAATAAAGTCTGCATTGTCAGCTCCTAATGGTTATGAATCGCAAAGAATACTTATGTATGACCAAGATGATATGGGGAAGCTCACAGTGGCAAAAGTGATACACTTGAGTAAATCATCATGGGAAGATGTGTGGTGAGGTACATGCAAGAGTGTACATTGTACTCATTGATGAGGCTGAGAACAATGGAATTATAATGTCCTTTGATGTGCATGACCTGCCCACACTCAGTAGTTGTGCTACATACAAGGGATTTGTCAACACTGTGGTCACATACTGATGGAAGTTGCGTTTACTATCAATTTAAGTACCCAGGTCACATACTACTTGGTCTACTCATAGTGGTGTGCAGTCTATATTGTAATTTGCTTGTGTATTTGCTTTCAAAAAGGGACTAATTATGTTTTTTGTTCATCTATCTTGGCAACAATTATTTGTGTGATAATACTTTTTGCAGTATATCAATAGCTTTCTGGGATTCAATAATTGTCCACAATTTGCAGTCATTCACAAAGATGGTTAGACAAAGGATGTCTAAGTTTGTCTGGACTTCTGAGACCCAAATCCTGAACAGGAAAGAGCCTTGTACAAAACCCTGAGGTATGGATCTGATCATTGGAATATTGCTAGAGGTGACTTCACACACTTTGACATTATTATATCCTGCCTGTGATCCATTTGTCTAACCAATTGGTGACTTGTTTATGCCCACATGAGACAGTTTCTCTGTAATACCTGAGTGTGGATTTGTGTCAAATACTGTGGCCAGGTCAAGTTATGTAGGACGACAGTCTTTTCCTCATGCAAGCCCTTGGTGACCTTCTTGAAGACGTTAGCTAGATTTAACAGACATGATGTAGCCTTAATGAATCAAAAGTGGGTTGGGTAAACAGTTGGGAGATTAGCCATGTCCTTTTTGATAAGATCAATGATGAGTCTTTGTTGTTCCTTGCAGATGAGAAGAGTCAGGATTATGGGTATATAATTCCTTGCATCATGTGATTCCCCCCCTTTGTTCAGAGAGAAAACTATTGTTTTAAGTAGGGATCTAACTGGGTCTTCTACATCACGTGTTAAGTTATTCAGTAGGCAAACTAGGATGTTGTTCAGGGCCCTTGATTTTGTGTTTTAGCCTTAGAGAGTGCACAGATGAGCTGCTTTTCTGAGAAAATAAACTGAGTAATGTTTTCATGTATACTTTGGCTGATGGCCAGTTGAGACAGGGAGTGCATTTTAAGACAAATGATCAACTTGCCTATTGTCCATTTTTTCATGCTGAGTATGGGTGGTATTCCCACTAACATTTCACTTATTGATAAAAAAATGACTTGTGACAACACCTCCAAATACATCCTTGGTTATGCATCACGGCATGCAGTGGCACTGTTCACAAAGTCATACAACTCTTCTAAAGTCATGTAATTATATCAATTGCACAACATATGTCTGTATGTTTTTAATTGAAAAGCTCTGCATGAGCAGCCTGATACCACAGATTGACACATTACCAATGAGTCTGTAGTGGCTCAAGCTGAAAATGTATTGGCACAAATTCTGGTAGTCACACAATGCTACTGGAGACCACCTCAATAAAACACAGTTGCACATACAATGAATTCCACAAGGTTGCAATTGAATCAGAACATGTCATATGACTGAGTATATCACAGCATTACAACATATGGATGGAACAAGCCTTATGTGCCCATGTAATCAGTATGTCTTTACACTGATGTATGTCGCAGATCATTAAATGATGGTAGTTATACAAATGCACACATGTGCCATATTGCAAGTATCATGCTGTATGATGTTTGAATGAGAACTGCATAAAATGCTGATATGCTCCACCACAAAAACACATGTTCTACTAAGCCAATTATATAAATATCATCATCCCATGTCAACCATTCTGAGGAAGCATATTACTACTGCTGTTATAAAAGGAATATGTAATCAAATGGCAGTAGAGGCAATCAATACATTATCGCACATCACAAATTGTAATATCCTCTTGTAGGGCTACTGTACATCCAGACCTCAACATAGCATATGTGGATGACAACAGCATTGACAAGTGACATGTTCATAGGGTCATAGGACATTACTAGGCTAATTGCCAACATCACATAAAATCATACACAGCATTATACAATTTAAACAAAACTCACTATATCTATTTGACAGAAGATAGTAAGAGTATAATGTGTATGTGTATATTTGTTTTATTCCATTACATATTGCCTGTATCCATATGTGACATGTGACTCTATCCATATGTGACATGTGACATATGACTAATAATGTCTCAGTAGCGCTATCTGTTACATTCTTAGCATGTGTGACATCTGGACACCCACAGTCCTGGCCCACAGTGCAGTCTGTTGCACGACAACTATATGCTTATCAATACAACATCGAAATAACTGTGCCCTGCAATATCCAGCAGAACTGGTTGGTGCTACCACAGTCATTGCCACCCACAGTAGCAGGTCAAAGGCCTGTAGGATGGGACACATGTCACAAACATGAGTACCTGTCCTAAATGTTGCCTACTATTCTCTGGATGGCACTATTACTTAACATATGTACCAGAGGCACATGCCTCACATGGACTGTTATGAGTACCCTCACCCTGGCTATGCTGTGACAACAAAGCTGACACTGCTCCCTCACTGACATATACAGCTTGATATCCCCCAATGTGTTCACAGTCCCCAGTATGACTCCTGTCATGAATGCAGCAGCTGCAGCCTGCTACACATGCAGCAATATGTTCAGCTACCCGCAACAGACCTACCATACCTCCCAAACACCTAGAACAGGGCCTCCACACAACACCCATACATAAAGGGTTGGGGGGAAATGGTCAAGTGACAGGGGCATGTGTCACAGTCTCCTCCTACAAACATACACAGTGATATACCAGTGTCAACTGCAGCAGCATACACATTCAGAAAAAAATGAAGTATGCCACTCAAATCTGCCCATCTCCCTACTGACCCCAGCATACATTGTTAAACAGTAAACTGCCATGGAATCAGAAAGTCCATTAACAATGGCAAAACATAGCATGCACAGCTGTGGACATACCACATCACTCCAAACAGTGGACAGTATTTCTACCTACTCACTGTGATGCTGTAGCTCCCACACCTCCATAATGTCCTAGTCACAGGCCAGGAAAAGTGTCAAGGCCTACATGAAGGCCTTAATTATAGCACTGTGTTGCCATGCCACTGGCTAATGAAAATGCCACCCAGCTGTTCTGGTTGCTATTAGCAAGCATGAATCACCATTTAGTGCACAGGCAATCACCTGTTCATGAGCAAGCTGCTGCCTATAGTAAACAGGTCTTTGACTTTCTTCATGAAGACAGACTGCACTTTCCTAGGAAAACTAACACTGGATTTTGACTCACAAAGGAGTACAGCACTATACCAGGTATGTCATAGAATTCCCCATGTAATGGAATGCAGATGGGGGGATACAGTCATGAAAAATAGGAACAGTAACAGGAGGTCTCAACTACATATCGTGGAATGACATGTTGCTATTAGTCAGCTGTCAAGCACCTACAGTCTTCCCTTTTGGCTCTGCCTGCAGTGACATAGATCACAGCTCTGGCCCCTGAGTCCTCCCAGCAATGTCAGCTCACATACGAATGTTACTGGATTGTCTGTTGTACAATAGTGACAGTAAGTAGTGGTGGATACAGCTAGCATATCACATCATGTACTGTCATGAGCCCCCTCTCAGTCTATGAATGTGATACAGGCATAGTTCAAACATTGTCCAGGTGCCTCTGACTGTTGCTGTCATACTCTGGCTAGGTCACTGTGTACTCCACACCTGTATCTCATTGCTTGAAAGATATGGCTAACATACCTGCTGACCCTCTGGAGCAGGACAGCAGGTTATAGGCAGTAGTAATGGGGGGGAGGCAGGCTCCACCTCAGCAATGGTGTGTACATATTTAGCATACAATGTAAGGGAATGAATATGGTACCCGATATTAATGTACCATTACTGTGTTCTGAGGGGTGTGGCTTGTCACAGACCCATTCTCAACAGTTTGGGGACAACCATTATATACTGTCCAACCGGTTTCCAGACATTCACATTTGTCTGGTAGGGGGCCCACATATATCAGGCACATATACATATTCTGCAAACATCTGTGTACTGCAGATGTCGGACACCTACGAGGAGGAAATCCTTTACCACATTTGCATTGCTCTAAGCTACTGTGTATCACAGATGTGGCTGGAATGTCCACATACACTTGTAGTACCACTCATCAATTTGTTGGATAGTGGCTGTATGACATGGTACTGTAACGTTTCCCATAGGGGACACACCGCAGTACATGGCAGTGATGGGTGTGGACACATAACAACACAGTCTATCACAGCACTCAGGACATAACTGGTATAACTAGGCTCATACAAGGTTAATAGGTTATGGGACCTGATCACCTATAGGCCTAGACCAGATGTTAGCCCATGCGTATGCAAGGCAGCACCTAATGGCCCAGTCCAACAGTGACACAGCTGGTATCCCAAGGGTGTATGTGCTGTTAACCATCCAGCTATCCAGGTTCCACTTGCAAAGGTGTAAATAGCTACCCTGTCTGATGTGGACAGGGTGTCCATTCCATAACAGGGTGAGTGTGTGGAACACACATCTGAGCCTCTGACAAGCCCAGCTGATGTCACACACAAGGTTGAGGGTGTGTATATGTGGGTTAATAGAAATTAGCTTTAGTTGCACTTGTGCAGCAATCCCAAAAATGTGGAGTCTGTGATTGCCTTGTTTGCCAGACAGAGGTCACCTCTGAGGACTATGTATGAAACTGGGTAGAGGGATGGGCTTATAGCCTATCTATGTATGGTAGATGTTTGAGGCCCTGGTATTCCCTGGTGGGGAACCTCTGTGATGTCCCCAGCTGCTGCATGTGCTGTGTGAGGTGAATGATGAACAGGGCATTATACTCAATGGGCATTATTGGGGGAAATACAGGGATGTTATGACCCCATGTCCCTGGATGACATACCCTTATGTATGAGGTGGGCCATGTAGAAGGTTTACCTTACAAAGGAAGCAACTTGGTGGTGTAATGTCATGTTTCCATAAAAATGTGTGCACAGATCCCTCACGATTGACTGCATGCCTATGATGTTGTTAGTACTGTGATAATATGTGGGGACGTCACTATTCCCAAAGGGGTTGAAACTGCATTTTCTGGTATGCAGCCTGAGGCCATGTTTCTGGCACCAGTCTTGTGTCTGTGTGAGACCCTCCTAGGCAGGTGTCCACATCACTAGGGAATCTGGTGACAGCACATAGCATGCAGTTGTCTGAAAACATGGTCGGCCATAGGCCAATGACTATGCCCTGCACCTCTGAAGTGGATATCACACATAACAGAGACCAAACACAGAACAGCAGGTTATGCCACTATTTATGAGTCAACCGCTTGAGTTGGATTCCCTTATGTGGATTAGGTGGGTCTTGTCAGCGCGCCAGTGTGTCACCCCTCTGGTAACATGTGATGCATAGTTGGGGGCATATATCTATTATGGCCAAGTGGGTTATAGTGTCAAAGTCTTTGCCCAGGTTGAGGTCGGCAGTGTGCACTGTCACTCCCTGTTCATGGCTTTGGTCACTGTCTCAAAGAGGTCAACTGAGTGTAACAGACATGATCCATTCCTTGACAAAGCCTAACTGTGTATGATGGAGTGTGTGGAGGTCTCCAATGTCCTTGTTAATGAGGTTCACTATAAACTGTGCTATGGTCTTGCAGATTAGCCTAGTTAGGCTGATGCATCTATAATATGACAGATGGTGGACATCCCACCTTAGTGTAAAGGGGTGACAGTGGTTTTCCTTCACACATCTGAGGCAAAGGTGGGGTAGTCAGACCTTCTTTCAATACCGTGCCTTATGGTGTTGCAAGGTTATGCTTGGGGTCTTGTAGGATGCATCCTGTGATGTGATAGGCTCCCATGGTGGCTGTATACCATGACTTTCACATGGCAGTGGTGACCCATTCCCTACATATAGGAGAAGGATGCAGGTACTGGTGACATCCTGGTGTACTGATGGGGGGACAGGAGATGAAGCCTGCATTGACTCTGTTAGGCATCAAGTATGCCAGACATACAGCACTGATATACCTGGTGTCCTTGACCACCACAAGTGAGCAGATTCAAGTGCTTCCTCTGATGTTGCAGACATATGTGCAGAAGGGGAGATGATTGTCTGTAGTGGATGTTGACCAAGTGGGCTCTGGGTTTGCTGTGCAGGTTTCCAGGAATGATCCCTTTCACTTGTTGATGCTAAGGAGACATTGCTGCAAAATGGGCACCTGCTCCTACTTTGTCTCAGACGGCGGTATGTCATCCCTGTTATAGACAGTATTTCTTGCAGATGTCCACCAGATAGGTGTATGTATTCTTGCAGAGGATGATGTAGTCCTGTCAGGTATACCTGACTCAATGCATCTATACAAATGCATGTATAGTGCTTGTGTGTATGTGTGGATATTAGTGCCAGTTCCTACAGAGGGGTTGGGGGTAGGAGGCTGCAGTCCATGTTGGAAATATATGTATTTCTGACCCTAGCTAGATGGGTAATGTGGGAGATGGTGACTGCAAACATGACCGCATGATGGTTGCTTTGCCATGGAAGATGACACTGTAGGGATGCTGCAGTGATAACCCATTTTGTGTACCAACAATTCCAACACACCTTCACCTCACGTGGAAGCTGTCCCTAGCTGCACCAAGGTGTTTGTACTCCCACTGTTGATGGCTCTCTGGCCATTTGTGTGCTGGCATGGGTACATCTTCCAATGTATGTTTGGGTCATTCAAGTAACCCAGGATCAGGGTACAGACCTAAATCCTAATACAGCTGATGAGGTCCTTATAGGCAGAATGGGCTTCCTGACCACATATGGTGGCCACTAGCTACCTGTGAATAGGTGTGTTGGCAATGGTGAACCACACCTGTGGTGTCCCCCTGTGCATCTTACTGCCTGTACAGTGTGGAAGTGTGTATGTGCCTCAAATATACTGAAACCCCATGTCCCATGGCATTACTGCCCACATTTTGGGGTCTGACTGTATGATGGGATAGTTGACCAGGTAAGACTGGGGTGCTCTCTGCAGCTTTGAACCATGTGTCTGTGATTGCACAGATGTCAGCATTTCCCAGGGTTAAGAATGATTGCACTCAGGGCAGAGTCATCTGTAGACTCCTAGTGTTTAGGAGCATGGTCTTCAATGTGTGCTGCACTGACAGTTGTATTTTAGTAGTGATAACCTCACTGCTTTTCCAAATGAAGGCACTATGGGGGTGGCAAGAACCATTGGCAGATGTGTGAAGGCCAGTTGAGACAGATGAAGGCCATCTCTGGTAAAGCATTATGGTCTGTTGACCATATCATCCCAGGCTCTCAGGTACTGGAACCCCCTGGAATATTACAAGATAACAGACCACATGTTAAGGTCAATCATTTCTTGACTGCATTGTGGCATCAGTCTGGGTGACCGTGGAATGTTGCATATGGCTAGAGACATACCTGCCTGGGACACATAATCTGCATGCTCATGCATGTCTCACTGCATATAGTCCAGGGTGGTACATCTCAGGTCAGGCATGCCAACATGGACTGTGACAGACTCATAACAGGTATGCAATATGGAGGAGTCTTGTCACCTGATGCACAAGTAACAGTAACCATCCACATATACACCCTGGTCAGAGGTACATCAGTGTTTCTCACAATAGAGTCTCCTATATGAACTATGTTTGATATATGGTGATGCTATCATGGCTGTGGGACACAGGTGTGTGGCTATGTGTGGTATGTGCTGTGTAGGGCTGTGGCATTCCCATGTGGCTTTGCCTCAAAGTTCTCTTTTGTTTGTGGATGTGCATGTTGAGGACCTCTGCATATGTGCGTGTGTTTTGTGTAGGTGTGGGTGGTGTATGAGGTGTACTGATTGTGTCGACAACCTGTTTGGGGACAGATATGTGGGACAGACAGGGAGAGAGCATGAACTGTAGGTTCCTAAGGACATTGCTTCTCTCACACATTGTGTTCCTTGGTGGTGCTTGTAGATGGTTGTCCATCCGTGCACAAGAGGTAGGTGCTACATTGTGCCAGGATGCCCATATCAAATCGACTGGCAGGGGAAACTGTAGGCCATTGTCCAGCCATATATTCCAAAATCTGATGGAGGAAGGCCAGGGAAACCTTAGGGGTGGGCCTACAGCCCAGGTGCTTGCTAAAACAGTAGGAGGCTGACACTACTGCATAAAATGTAGACAGACTATGGGCAAGCAGTAATAGGTGCAACAGGGAAATACATTTGAGCACCTTATAGGACATGCAGCAAGTAGCAGGAAACATCAAGATCAGGAGAGCAATGCATGATGTATTGCCACTATGTTACTGATAGCCACATACATACTGTGGTTATAGATGGCAGGGCATGATGTGGGAGTTAGTGGTGAATAGTGGTTGCAAATGTGGATATGCAGGGTGTGTACATAATGGTGCACAATGTATGTGGTCCTGTGATGTGTTCCCCACGTCATGTCTTTCAGGAGGGATGTACCACCATAGGAATCCACCTTTCTCAGAAGCAGAGACCGTCGCCATAATTGATGCCCTGAGACTCCATCACCAGGTCCTGTTGTCAAGGAGTTGCCATAACCAGCAAGAACACGCTACACTGTTGGCAGACATTGTGGCATTGGTTAATAATGTGGGCCAGCATGACAGGAGCTATGAGCAGGTCTGACACTGGGCCACTAATATGATACATCATGCATGCAAAGGGCTGCAGCTATGTCCAGAGACCATGCTGGCACCAGTAGAGGGCCTGCTACATAACAACCACTCTTGACCAGAGAGGAGTTCCTGGCAATCCTGAATTCAGCCACCAGCTCACAAGAATCAATCACACCATATGTCGTGTAGGTGGGTGGCACAGCTTCCACAGGTGAGGAGCATCCAGATAAGCCTCCAGTTGTCATCAAATTAATACTGTAGCATTCATAATGGCAGCTTTTGCATACCGGTACACATATATCAAGTCAATCTGCATTTTTGGGGGGGTTTGTAATGTACATGTGTGCGCATACATTGTGAATGTCAGCAATGTAGGTAGTATCACAGTTTGCACTGTACATTAGATATATGCACATATTATCCTGTGCCAATGCCACATTTGTGTCTGCTGACAATATAACTCCCACACAAATCCATAGGTACCTCTTATGTGGCCAGGGTCCATCATCCTATAGCCAGTGGGTGTGGAACTGTTTTGTTATGGCTCATCTATACTCTAGGCATGTTAAGTGCTGCCAGTTTGCCATGGACACAACTGTTAAGCTTAGCCATATTACAATACTTGCTTGTTCACTTGTGGAGGGGTTCACTGCTGTGCATTACATCTCTAATCACAGTAGCATATTTGCAGGAGCTGTGACATATTAGCATGTATTTTTGTGACGGTGTAGGCAGTCTGCTATAAAGGGGTGCATTACTATTGTGGAAATTGGTGCACTGTGTTTTAGGTGAAGGTCCATCACATACACTGACATGTCACATATCTCACAGATGTACTAGCAGCATTTACTGGATGTAGCTGCACTGCATGTTGTTAATGGCCTGTCTTGTGTGTGTCTGTTGTGGTCTGCTTGTGTGTTGTGCATGGCATCAGTCATAAGGTGTGATCTGTATAATACATTTGTGGCACCTCATCTGTATGTGTTTCGTACATTTTAACTGTCCCTGATTTCTAGAGATGTCCCTGATTTTGACTCAAAATTAGCTCTTTTCCTCTTAATCCCTCCTAAAAATGGTGACATTTAGAGGAAAGTTGGTGAATTAGACTCAATAAATAATGGCAGTAACTAAGAGTTATAGATTTATTTTATTTCGCAAAATGTATATTAATTAAAATTATTTTATTTTGCCAATGTCTCAAGTTAATAGTATTAATATTTTAAAAATGTCCCTGACTGTTCCTGATTTGTCTGGGTTTGTCCCTGATTCTGTTGCAATTTGTCCCTGATTAGTTGAGAGCTATGATGTGTGTGTGTGTGTGTGTGTGTGTGTGTGTGTGTGTGTGTGTGTGTGTGTGTGTGTGTGTGTGTGTGTGTGTGTATGCAGATCAGCAGACATTATAGTGCAGGAATTAATGCAGTCATGTTGTCTTCCCCTCACAGGTGACCGTGGGGGTTGGAGTCTGTCCCCCTCACAACCTGATGTCAGTGTCTCATCAGACTCTGATGATGATGGTGGCCATAGTGAGGCACAGGTGTGGTTGTTGAGGGCCGAATCTGTCCCATTGGTTGACATCCCACTTCCTCCACCAATGACCCGCACACAGTCAGTATGCCCACACATACCCAGTCCCCAGCAGCTACAGATTTTGGACAGTCAGAGGGTGCTGGCATCGAGCAAGAGAGTGTGGCAACTGTGGCATCTGTGATTGCAGACACTAGCTATAGCCAGAGATCTGATGAGGTCCCACACAGACAAATTGACAGGGGCCCTTGAAACAGGACTGCTGCCCATGCAGCACCTGTGAGAGGTCTCACAGCACATATCACCTGATGTATGTTTCGGTCTGTCATGGAGGCACAGGCATGTTCTGAACGGTACACCAGACTGATGCTCAGGGTCATGGATGCCACACTGCCTAGCATGGATGACTCCATCCATGGCATTGGTGATGCCTTACATCATTTCACTGATGTAGTGCTTAGACGACGGGGTGAGACATTATCAGTTTTTAACTGTGCAATGTCTGTGCTTGAAAATGTGGTGGGAGTAGGGAGTCAGACACGTGGATGAAGGTCAGCAACGAATCAGCTGAGAGCCCACGTGGCCATGCACAGTCACACTCCCACAGTAGCAGTTCCACCAACACTATAAAAGGGATTGTGCTCTCCATACCACAAAGTGGCAGGCCATGGGCACATGGTCCTGGGTGGTCCTGTGAGGGACACAGAACCAGCAGACTTCGGTAACTGTCAGTAAGTAGTACCACATCTGGCCCTGGGTATGGTGGTGCCAGTGCCACTCCTGATGGAACCAGTTCCAGTGTTCATGGCCAGAGATGATGAACTGTACATTCTGCCATGTATGGTCCACAACTATCCAACGTACACTCATGTAGGGCTGGCACATGGCTTGACTGTGTACATGCACAGACTCAAATGTCACTGTCACATGCAGGTCACCACCAGACACACACTGCTCCTCTCCATGGCCCAGCTGACCAGCACCCCTCTAGAAACTCACACACAATGTCAACTGTTTGGCAGAGCCTAGCCCTTTGGCAACCCCGCACCACATCCTGTGCATGTGATGATACCTGTGCCACATCCTTGTCATCCATGCCATCAATGCAGGGACATGCTGATATGTGTCTTTTGCACAGGGTGAATATAGTACATTTAATGGCAGTTTGTAGTGCAGGAGTGTTATGTCCTGTAAGGTGCTGTCTGCTGGCAATTGTCATGCGTACACATCAAAGTGTATGTACCTTTGTGTCATGATGCTGTATTGCACCATGATGCTGCATTGATGTTAATATTGCTGACTGACTGTTGTCCCCCAGACCTTATTCTGTTTCTGTTCCAGGTGTCTGTGTGTCTATGTCATGGGGACCTGCTTCCAATACAAACCATGCCCATGGCAAATGCAACAGACCGGACTTCTCTTGGTCTGCCAATATGACAACTTATTTTTCTCACATTTCCTTAGCTTATGCTATTTCTCATAACATTAAGGTGTTTCTGATGTACAATAACTGCTTTATGCAACTATTAGACAACTTTAGGAAATGTTTGTTGTCCTACACTCTTGGGACCTCTGTAATGTTTGAGTTGTTTTCACAGGTCACACCTGACTAGACATGGATTGCAACCTGAAGGGTGGGACAGGTGGTAGCCATACCTCACACCTGTACAGATTACTGCAGGATGTCCTGATGCTTGCCACATATGTTTGGTCTGTTTTCCATAGCATTGTGGTTTTCTGGCAAATTACTGACAAATCATTAAAGACTGAAGGTAGACAATTATGACAGATATTTTAGTTTCAGTCTTCATACCCATCATTAAACTCATGCTAATGCACAACCTGCTATGCTATCAACTGTCTATGCTTGTAAGAGCAGTATTTAAAAATTGCCCCTATTATTTGGCTGTTGTTCCACTTTTCTATATGGCTTTATCAAGATTTCTTGCTCTAAGGGGTTTAGAGGTATGATGGTGGCCCTAACACAGTCACACTGCTGCAAGGGGATATGCACACACACACACACACACACACACACACACACACACACACAGACAACCACACAAACTGCCCTTGTTGAAAGTAGTATCCTACCTGCCTAGTTGTACATAGTATAGTGCTATATACATTGTGTATGCGCCACAGACCTTATTTTGCAGTATCTAGCACTACTATTTAGGTGGATGACATCTACAGGTGCTGTACAGGTTGCCACGGGGGGGGGTTAACAGGTTTGCACAGGCTCTTAAAATGGTATTACTGTAGCACAGAAACACAGGTGAGGCAGCCACACTGCTGTAAGGAGATATGCATACAGACACATGTACTCACAGTCTATTGCTTTAGGATTTGAGCCCCTATATATATATATCGTGTTATATAAACTACAGTACTACATAAATATTGTATGTGCACGGAACTATTGTGGTTGGATGATATCTACCTGTGCTTCTAATTTGGATGACATCAGTAGGGCCTGAAGAGGTTGCCATGGGGGGGGAGGGGGGGTTAACAGGGTGGAACAGGCCCTTAAAGTAGTATAACTGTTACACACACACACACACACACACACACACACACACACACACACACACACACACACACACACTG